>NC_043706.1:113310671-113312080 GCF_006229205.1 Suricata suricatta | reverse complement strand
AATTTTCTTTAATGTTTTATTTTTGATACAGAGAGAGAGACAGAGCATGAGAGGGGGAGGGGCAGAGAGAGAAGGAGACACAGAACCGGAAGCAGGCTCCAGGCTCTGAGCTAGCTGTCAGCACAGAGCCCGACGCGGGGCTCGAACCCACGAACGTGAAATCTGACCTGAGCCAAAGTCAGAGGCTTAACCAACTGAGCCACCCAGGCACCCCTGAATGTCTATTTCTTTTCCCAGATTTGGGAAATTCTCAGTTATAATTTGGTCTAGTATATCCCTTCAGGACCTTTCTCTCTGTCTTCCTCTTCAGGAATTCCTAACATATGGATGTTGTTCCATTTGATTTTATCACTCAGGTCTTGAATTCTCCTTTCCTGCTCCTGGATCAATTTCTCTCTCTCTTTTTCAGCTTCCTCTTTTGCTGTAACTATATCTTCTAATTCACCTATTCTTTTCTCTGCCTCTTCAATCCTTGAGGTGGCTGCCTCCATTTTTTATTCACCTCATTTATAGCCTTTTGAACTCATCACACCTATTTTCAAAGTTCCTAGTCATTGTCTCAGTTGCTTCTTTGATGCTTTTTTCAACCCGAGTGATTAATTTTATGACAAGTTTTTTAAATTCTTGATCTGGTATGTTGTCTAGATCTGCCTTGAGCAGTTCTGTGGCTGTGACTTTTCCTGAAGATTCTTCAAGGGAGAGTTCCTTTGTTTTGTCATTTTAGCTAGTTTTCTGTCTCTTGTCAGCTTTGAAAAGCTCGTTGTGCATTATGCACCTGTTAATATTGCTCTGTTAAAGGAGGCTTATAAACTCAAAATGGTTGTAGGACCTGAATGTGAGACAGGAAACCATCAAAACCCTTGAGGAGAAAGTAGGAAACAACCTCCTTGACCTCAACCACAGCAATATCCTACTCAGCACATCCCAAAAGGCAAGGGAAGTGAAGCAAAACTGAACTCTTGGGACCTCATCAAGATAAGAAGCTTCTGCACTGCAAAGGAAACCACCAAGAAAATTAATAGGCAACCGACAAAATGGGAAAAGATAGTTGCAAATGACATATCAGATAAAGGGCTAGTATCCAAAATCTACAAGGAACTCACCAAACTCCACACCCAAAAAACCAGTAACCTAGTGAAGAAATGGGCAGAAGACATAAACAGACACTTCTCCAAAGAGGACATCCAGAAGGCCTACAGGCACATGAAACGATGCTCAACATCACTCATCATCAGGGAAACACAAAGCAAAACCACACTGAGATACCACCTCACACCAGTCAGAGTGGCTAAAATGAACACATCAAGAGACTATAGATGCTGGTGAGGGTGTGGAGAGACGGGCACCCTCCTACACTGTTGGTGGGAATGTAAACTGGTGCAGCCATTCTGGAAAACAGTGTGGAGGTT
>NC_043706.1:113283841-113310571 GCF_006229205.1 Suricata suricatta | reverse complement strand
ATATAAAGGGAAACCTATCAGAGTGGTTACAGACCTATCTAATGAAATCTGGCAGGCCAGGAAGGAATGGCAGGAAATCTTCAATGTGATGAACAGAAAAAACATGCAGCCAAGAATCCTTTATCCAGCAAGCCTGTCATTCAAAATAGAAGAAGAGATAAAGGTGTTTCCAAATAAACAAAAATTGAGAGAATTCATGACCACCAAACCAGCCCTACAGGAAATCCTAAGAGGGACTCTATGAGGGAAAGATTGCAAAGAATACAAGGTGCCAGAGACACCACTATAAACATGAATTCTAGGGAGAACACAATGACTCTAAACCCACATTTTTTTAATAATAACATTGAATATAAATGGACTGAATGCTCCAACCAAACGACACAGGGTAGCAGAATGGATAAAAAAACAAAATGCATCTATTTGCTGTCTACAAGAGATTCATTTTCGACCGGAAGACACCTTCAGGTTGAAAGTAAAGGGATGGAGAAATATCTATCATGTGACTGGAAGCCAAAAGAAAGCCGGAGTAGCCATACTTAGACAAACTGGACTTTACAGTAAAGGCAGTAAAAAGAGATTAAAAAGGACATTATATAATAATTACAGGGTCTCTCCATCAGGAAGAGCTAACAATTATAAACATCTATGTGCGAAATTCGGGAGCGCCCAAATACATAAAACAATTAATCACAGACAGAAACAATCTTATTGATAAGAATGTGCTAATTGCAGGGGACTTTAATACTCCACTGACAGCAATGGATAGATCAACCAGACAGAAAATCACTAAGGAAGCAATGGACCTGAACAACACATTGGAACAGATGGAACTGATAGATAAATTTAGAACTCTGCATCCTGAAGTTAGGAAATTCACCTTCTTCTTGAGTGCATATGGCACATTCTCCAAGATAGATCACATGCTGAAGCATAAAGCAGCCCTCCATAAGTATAAATGAATAGTGGCCATTTGTTTTTTAAGCAAAGTTTTACGGGGTCACAGTCCTTTCCACATTTATATACTATCTATGGCTGCTTTCATGTTACCACAGCAAACTGGGTGGTTGGGACAGTGACCTTGCTGAGCAGCCAAACTATTGCCCTCAGACAAAAGAGAAATAGAAGCAAAACAAAGTGTTGGGTTTACTTAGAACAAAACCATGGCCCCTTTATGAAAAGGAAACATGAAAGTATCCTTACAGGGATACCTGGCTGCCTTAGTCAAAGGACTGTATGACTCTTGATCTCAGGGTTGTGAGTACAAGCCCCACGTTGGGTGTAGAGATTACTTAGAAATAAAATCTTTAAAATAGATAGATATGTATTCAAAATATTTAAAAACAATTTTTTTTCCTGAGATTTCAAATTATCAATATATTTAAATGGGCTTTCCCCCTCAGTCTGCACATTCTGATATAAAATAGACAGAGGTGTGCTGCTCTTTTAACCTCTGATTTAAAAAAAAAAAAAGCCTGTTAAAAATATCTGTGTATGTCCTTTACACCATTTGGCAAAGTAATTTGCAATATTTGATTGACAATTCATTATTACTTCTAATGAAGCACATTAAAAAAAATCCTTGATCTGAAAAACCTCCAAGGCAAATTTCAGCACAAGCCAGGGCTCTCAGAATTCACTGAGGGGTTACTACCGTAGGGTCATATTGACCTAAATGAAGAGAGGCTGGCCTACGTACGGTATGGACTCTGAGGTCTGTGGTATCAAGTAAATGATCTCTCGGAGTTCAAAACCTGGTGTGGGGTGGGAGAAGACAAGGTCCAATGTTGACTCTAACCTTTTAACTTGAGCAGTTTTTCTTATGCTGGTGTTTTTAACAACATCTCATATGATTTCCACAGCTCCCATTTCATAGTTAAGAAAACTGCTGCTCAGAGACTCTGTAAATTACACAGCTTCACAGAGAAAAAGACAAAAGAGAACAAATTCACGAAGCATCTGCTATATTGTAGGCAACATCTTTTTTTTCTTGCTTTTTTTTTGAGAGAGAAAGTAAGAGGTAAAGAGGGACAGAGAGAGACATAATTTTTATTTATTTTTTTTGAGAGAGAGAAAACATGAGCAGAGGAGAGGTGGGACGTGGGGGGACAAAGAATCCAAAGCAGGCAATGTGCTAACAGCAGAGCACCTGACTCGGGGCTCAAACTTGTAAACTGTGAGATCATGACCTGAGCCAAAGTTGGACGCTTACCCAACTGAGCCACCCAGGTGCCCCAAGAAACAGTTAATCTTAAGCAGGCTCCAAGCACAGTGCTGAGCCCAACGCGAACTCGATCTCAGGACCCTGGGATCATGACCTAAGCCAAAGTCAAGAGTGGGATGCTCAACCAACTGAGCCGCCCAGGCTCCCCTTGTAGGCACCATCCTACGCCAGAACTTGCAATTGAGTTTTAGAGTCCAAATCTAATATCCTTACTACAATTTATTAATCCTTCTCATTACAGAATGCCAGAAGTAGTGATAATATTTACATACATAAAAATATACCAAGCACTGCCCCCAACCTGAGAAATAAGGTGACCAGGAAAAGGGAGACACAAGTGTAAAACTTCATGGCAAATGCTATTTATAAAGTTATTGAATTAATGGCCTCAAGAATATGCTTATGTTCCCACGTGAAGAATTAGACTGAAGAATAGGAAATAATTTTTAAGAGTTTAGTTGTGACGTTCTGAAATATTTAACCACAAGAAGTTATAAAGTGTCTCTGGATAATAATAGTTATTATTAAAGAGCAAGTTTATCTTTTGGGAATGATTCAAACACAGTATTGCTTAAAGTCAGCAGCTATATGAAATGTTGCCCTTCTAGATCTGTTATTCTATGATACTGTCTCTAGTTAATAGGATACCCACCTCCCCCAACTTTAACACCCTATAAATCTGTTGGGAAACAGCTGTAACATCAGATAGGGAACTGCTTCTTGAAAGATGAGTCACTGGGCACTGTGCAAATGTGTAGCAGGCATAAGTATGCCTTTCTGTAGCTCCTTGCTGAGGCCACAGGCTATCGGATTCACAGGCTATCTACTTACTAAGTCATCTGATAAACATTTAAACCTTTTAAATGTTCATTAATTTATCTTGAGAGAGAGAGAGAGAGAGAGAGAGAGAGAGAGAGAGAGAGAGAATCCCAAACAGGCACCACACAGTGCCCAACATGGGGCTTCATCCCATGACCGTGAGATTGTGACCTGAGCTGAAATCAAGAGTCAGTCGCTTACCCAACTGAGCCACTCAGGCACCCCATGGTAAACATTTATTATGCACACCCTGTGAACTAGATTTGTAAAGACTATAAAATAGCTTAGTAGAACGTTTTCCTATCTAGTAGTTTTTGAATGGCCTAGTCAAAACCTATGCTAGTGGCCTATGTGAATTATCACCTTCATTAGAAAGGCCATATGGCGCCTGGGTAGCTCAGTCAGTTAAGCATCCAACTTCAGCTCAGGTCATGCTCTCACAGCTCATGGACTCTGTGCTCTCAGCATAGAGCTTGCTTCGGATTCTCTGTCTCCCTCTCTTTCTGCCCCTCCCCTGCTCATGCTCTACCTCTCTCTCTCAAAATAAATAAATAAATATTTAAAAAAGAAAAAGGGGGGGGGTAAAACGCCAGTTAATACACAAAGGAAATGAACAAGCATTCTTTCGCTATCTAGGACAGAGGTCAGCAAACTTCTTCTGTAAACAGTCATACTGGATTATTTTAGGCTTTGCAGATCCATTTGGTCTTTGTGGAAGCTACTTAATGTCCCATCGTAATGCAAAAGTGGCCATAGATAACATGTAAATGAATAGATGTGACTTAACTCTCCTTAAATGAGTAATTTCAGCAACTTGTAGAGAAGTGATTCAAATAATTGCATACTAAAAGATGAAAAACAAAGACTTAACACCCTCAGATTTGTCCTAATTCTTAGCCTTGTGTTGCTGGAAGCCAAATTACTTCCCATAAAATTCTCTTCTATTTTTGTTTTTCTTTTTGGAATAACTGACCTGCGTTTTGATCAGAGTTCTCTGGAGAGACAGAACCAATGGGCACATATGTATACGATTTTTTTTTAAATGAGGGTCTAGAGCCAGGCCTGAGATCCTGCATTTCTTGCTTTCTGTTTTTTTTGTTTGTTTGTTTGTTTGTTTTAAGTAGGCGCAATGCCCAACATGGGGCTTGAACTCAGGACCCTGAGATCAAGAGTCACATGCTCTACTGACTGAGCCAGCCCGGTGCTCCTGTATGTGTGATACGTTAATAAGGAACCAGTTCATGTGTTTATGGAGGCTGAGAAGTGAGCCTTCAGTGAGCAGGCTGGAACCCAGGAGAGACAGTGAGGTAGTTTCTGTCTAAGTCTGAAGACCTAAGAACGAGGAATGCAGTGGGAGAAGTGGCAGTCCTGGAGCAGAAGACCAGTGTCCCAGCTCAGCCAGGCAGGGGAAGCAAATTCTCCTTTCCTTCACCTTTTAAATTCTATTCAGACCCTTCATGGGATTGTATGATGGCCACCTGTATTGGGGGAACTGTGATATTGTGATTTATGATAAGAAGTGCATTTTCCAACAGTGATGACTTTCCCACAAGAACATACCTCTTACAAAAGGTCTCCTTCATCCGTCTTCAGAAGAGAAGAGGAAATGCAGGAAGTGCCTGGCTCCTACTCCATGGATGTGAAATACCCAGGATAGTATAAAACCACCACCATCCTAGCCGTGCACAAACCATAGTTCTGTGTTGGCTGCTCCACTGCCCTCGGTCCGCCTGCAGGAGGAAGGAAAAGCCAGGCTTGCAGAAGGATGCTCCTTCAGAAGCAAGCAGCACTAAAATCACCCTGAATCAAGATGAGTGGGAAATTATCCCAATAAACACATTTTGGATTTTATTTATTTAATTATTGATAGGTTTGGCGGGTTCAGGGAAAGGAACACCAAGATGGCTGACGGACCACCATTTTGGAACTTTCCACCCCCTGCCTGCTTTGGAAAACACATCGTCTACCCCTGGACACATCCCCGACCAGAGCTAGTGCCCTATATAAGACCCCGGTCTTTGTCCCCCTGGTGTGACTTCTCTGTCCCATCCTGTCCAGACCAGGGAACCTCGCCAGAGAGCGCACTCCCAATAAAGGCCTTTTACATTTATTTCTGACCTCGGTTTTCTGCATCTTCTCTGCCACTTTCCTGGCTCGGAGAAAACGAGCCACGGAACCTCACCAGAGAGCTTTTTAATAAAGGGTGCTCTGATCTCTTTTCCCGGTCTCTGTGACTTTCTCACTCCACCGATTTAACCTTACAATTATGTATTTATCTATTCGTTTAATTTTAACATTTATTTATTTTGAGAGAGAGAGCGCGAAAGAGAGATTAGTGGAGGGGCAGAGACAGAGGGAGAAGAGAGAATCTCAAGCAGGCTCCTTGAAGTCAGCACAGAGCCCCACGCTGGGCTCAATGTCATGAACCTGACCTGAGCATAAATCAAGAGTCAGATGCTGAACTGACTGAGCCACCCAGGCGCCCCTGGATTTTAAATGTACATATGTATATTTGTATGTATACATATTTGCATATTTGTCTCTGTTTCTGGTACAGAGCTCCCCAAACCCTTAGAATTTTCGGAGTAATAAGAGACATGGAAAGATCTTTTGTTAAAACATTTGGTCTCTTATCCTCAGTTCCAGAAGTCACTTTAGAGCCATCCAGGTGAAATGGATGTCTTGTTATTCATAAGAAGCCCTTTTCAACTACAACTGAGTTTGTGAGGTGACTTTTAGAAAAGAGTCCCTTAAAGAGGGGGGTGGGGAGGGCTGGTTGTCAGGAGAACCAATCATGTGGTTGGGATTTTCAGTCCCACCCCTGACCTCCAGGGAGAGGAGAGGGGCTAAAAATCGAGTTCAGTCATCAACAGCAAATGATTTGATCAACCATGCTTATGTAATGAAACATCCATAAAAACCCAGAAGGAGAGGGTTCAGAGAACTTTCCCGGTTGGTGAACATCCGGTTGGACACGCCAGGATTGTGGTGCATCTGGAGAGGGCAGAGAAGCTCCACGTGCCTTCCCACATACCTTGTCTTATGCATCTCTTCATCTGGTTGGTGAGCTGTTTCCTGGAAGATCTCTTTTAACAAATTGGCCATCAGTATATAAATTGTTCTTCTGACTTCTCTAGCTGCTCTAGCAAATTAATCAAATCTGAGGAGGAGGTTATGGGCCTTTTTGATCTCTAGTGGATTAATCAGAAGCTGGGCTTGCAATTAGAGCCTGAGGTAAGAGTGGGGAGCAGTCTTGTAGAGTTGAACCCTTCATTTCTGGGATCTGATGTGATCTCAAGGTAGGTCCTATGAGAACTGAGTTGAATTGCAGAAGATACCCAGCTGGTGTGAGAACGCCCCCCCCCCCTCGCCCCTCACGTTGGAATTGGGATCCCTGTGAGGAAGGCAATCTGTTTTGCTCAGTCTACCAATTCAAATGTTAATCTTATCCAGAAACACCCTCACAGTCACAAAATGGAATTTAACCAGATATCTGGGTACCCCATGAGCCAGTCAAGTTGACACATAAAATGAATCATCATACCTGTATTTCCAAAGCTATGTGGGCACTCGTGGATAGTAGCCTAGGAAAGTAGATCAATAGTGTATCGTGAGAAGACCAATCAGCTCTCCTAATAAAATCAAACTCCAGCTATCTAAGGTTTGGAATTGAGGGAGGATCTTCAAGGGAAGGCTGTGACTGCACCTTGGAGTGGGTGCTGAACTCACAGGTTTCACTACACTATCTAGAAATTCCCTGCACTGCCCAGGTCATGTTCCCTCCCTCACATCCTTTTGCCCGTTTTTTTTTACCCTATTGTTGTAGCAAATAGCAGCACACAGTTATCACGTGACAGCTTGCCTCGGTTGCATTGTTTGACTCCCATTTGTAACATCTCCCTGATAGCCTAGGGATGTCTGCAGGAACCTACCTGGCACTCAAGAAGGTGCAGACTGGAAGCGTGTGGGAATGAACGCCTCGTGGGAGGTGTGGGAAGGAGCCGGGGGTCAGGTGCTCCACACTTACTTTCCTTAATGGATCATTCTAAGGCTCCTTGGAAGGTCCTAGTAAGATGGCATCTTTTATTGGCTTCTCCTTTCTTGTTACTCAGGCTCAGCGTTGAGGGTGAGTAGGTACCTACAGTGTCTTAGTCGGCGTGGCTGAGATAACAAAATACCTGACTGGGTGGTTTAAACCACAGAAATGTATTTTCTCACAGTTCTGGAGGCTGGAAGCGCCCGTTCAAAGTCTGGTAGGGGTGGTTCCTGGGGAGAGCTCGCTTCCTGGCTTGCAGAAAGCACCTTCTTGCTGTGGTCTCACATGGCCTTTCCTCAGGGCCTGCGCAGCGAGGGAGAGCAAGCTCTTTGCCTCTTTTATAAAGGCTTCTAACACCGTTGGACCGAGCCCTGCCCGCATGACCTCATCTAACCCTAATTACCTCCCAGAGACCCCATCTCCAGATACCATCAAGCCCGGGGTTAGGGCTTCATTATATGAGTTTGGGGAGGACACAAACATTCAGTCCATAACAGGGTAAAACATGGACCTCTCCCTTAACAAAATAAAAATCACTGAATTGTTTTTACTAGCACAATTATCCTGGCTTCATAGGCCACCACTCATTTTTTAGTGTTCTGATCCAAGCCAGGTGTTGTAGCCCTAATTAGCAAAATGAATCCCTTTATCGACAACTGTAGGACATGAGTGATACTATTGTTGCTACTTGTAGAGGACCTGGGCTGTAAAGTAAGACATTCTCTATGTTCTCTGCAGGCTCCAGTGGGAGCCTAACTCAGACTTGCCGCTCTGATGAGTGAGCCCAGATGTGCCCTAGATCAGAGGTTCTCAGTCCAGGCTGCATAGCAGAATCACCTGGGTAGGGAGAAGGGTGTGGGGGTAGGGGTGAAAAATACCAAAGCTTTAGTCCACTTCCAGATTCTAATTTGGTTGTTCTGGTGCAGGCACGGAAGCTCAGGTGTTCTTTTGGTTTTAGTATGCAGCCTCAAAGGTGAAGGCTACTGCCCAACATGGACCAGTGCAAAATTGCCCACGATCTGCTATGAGTTTTGTTTTTTGATAAACAAAGACTTTTTTAAATGACTTGCTAAATCATCTTTTTAAAATTTATTTTTGAGAGAGAAAGAGAGAGAGAGAGCGCGCGAGCGAGCATGTGAGCGTCTGAAGCAGGCTCCAGGCTCTCTGCTGCCGGCACAAAGCCCGACTTGGGGTTCAAACTCACCAACTGTGAGATTATGACCTGAACTGAAGTCTGACGCTCAACTGACTGGGTTACCCAGGTGCCCCCTGACTTGCTAAATAATCTTAACTAGAGGTTTAATGTGGGGCTATATTTACCAAGAGGCCAAAAAGAAACATTAATTTAAAAAGTTTTTTGAATCACTTAGGAAAACTAACATTATATTTAAAAACAAAATACTATATGCCAATATGCATAGGAGCATTTTTCACAGTAGTCAGAAGATGAAAACAACCCAAATGTCCATCATCAGAAGAATGGATGAACAAACTGGTATAT
This sequence comes from Suricata suricatta, assembly GCF_006229205.1. NCBI lineage: Eukaryota > Metazoa > Chordata > Mammalia > Carnivora > Herpestidae > Suricata > Suricata suricatta. The sequence goes on along the minus strand of NC_043706.1, from coordinate 113,301,991 downwards.
ATGAACAATGGAGTATTATTCAGCCTTAATGAATTTCTGGTACATGCTATGGCATAATGAACCTTGAAGACATTATGCTAAATGGAGTAAGCCAAACACAAAAAAAGACAAATAATGTACCACTCCATGTATATGAAATTACTAGAAGAGGCAAATTCATAGAGACAGAAAATAGATTAGAAGTCACCGGGAGCTGATGGTCAGGGGAATGGTTAGTGGGTACTTAATGGGTACAGAGTTTCTGTTAGGGATGATAGAAAAGTTTTAGACATGAAAAGAGGTGATGGTTATACAACATTGTGAATGTTCTTAACGTCACTGAATTGTACGCTTACAATGGTAAATTCTATGTATATTTTACTACTATAAAAAAACAAAACCTCTTTGTATGTAGGATACTTCTGAATGAAGATTGAAGCTGCCCTGTAGTTGTGAGACTTATCACACCACTGACAATAAAAAGATAAATTGGCAACAGTGAAAGGAAACCCCATTTAACAAAGGTTTCTAGAATGTATCCACAGCCTGAAGTCACTATAAAGTGACAACCTTGCTGATGTTTTTTTGTTTGTTTGTTTTTAAAGATCCGCATAAGTATGTTCAAGTCTTTTAAACGAAAAAATAATGCTTTCTCTGGAATTTATTTCTCTGAAAACTTTGAAGTCAAAGTTAATGTCTAAAAATACAAATAATGATCTCATCAACAGCATCTGGGTATTATAACTGTAGATTTTTAGATACAACAGTAGGAAGTGTGTAGTTCTCAGCTTTAAATATTATCCACAATGATTAACATAATGTTGGAGCAGGTGCCACAAAGGATGGAGATTATCATGCTCTTGGAATTTCTGACTCATGCTATAGTCTGCCATAAAGAGCAGTATAAAAAAAGGATTTGTTCAGACCTAAGAAAATCACGTAATTATTTCTTCTAGTGTCTGTAAGAAGTGCATGCAGTGAGATAATTCTAGGCCAAAAGACCTTGTAGATGAACCGTCACCAGCCTGCCTTTTCCTTCCTGTCAGCTTATCCAAAATTTTATTCCTTTTAAATTTGGATAATGCCTCTTCCTTTTCTTCCTATTAACCTGATTAATCTTTCTCTCTCCATCTCTCTCATTTACTTTTCTGCCTCTCCCTCACATGAAATCTTCCATGGTAACATATTCTTAGAAGTTATAATGAATGTAGTGAGAAAAAAAGTAACTCATGACTTCAACATTTTCTTTGCAAACAACTCTAGTTACAGATGAGCAGTAAAAGGCTGCAGAGTATATGGAAATGGCTGGGACACTGGGAAGTGCTTCTCCAAGCTGTTCACCAAAACTCTCCATGCAGTTAAGATTTATGCCATGTAAAAATTTTAGAGTTAAATGAATGAATAAAGAGAAGATACAAAAATAGTCTAAAACATTCAAGTTTATAAAGACTTTCACAGAATGTTTTGGAGTCCTGGTGCCCTCCTGTGATGAAATTTCCTTCTGCATTTCTCTCCCACATTCATAGTTTGCTTTAGAGTTAAGAGGCTTTTGTGAGTGATATTCTCTTTTTGTTCTTTGTTTCCTGATCCCAAGATGCTTGGTTGGTCCAAACAAGGGGTCTCCTCTTCCCCCAATTTGTGGCCCTTGCCTATGAATAGCAGCTCTGCCTGTGTGTGTATAGAGGGAGGGTTGGCAACCAGCATTTCCTCCCAGCTTCCGACTTGAACTAAACATTTCTAGATGCTTCCTTTTCCTTCCCTGCTTTCTTTGGACCTTGGAGAATCTTCACTCCAATAGCTGGGGCTACATTTTGGGCAGGTGTTTCTCATCAGCCAGAATCATCAGAATGAGTTTCCACTTAAAAGCAATGTCATCCAAGGAAGTGTGTGTCCAATAGGTATAAGTATAGATACATGGTTGAGCCATATCACGGTGGTTTCCTAATCATTCACTTAATGGTTCAGTGTGTACTGACATATTTATTAGTTGAGCAACTACTATTTGCCAAGCACTGTTTTACAGGCTATGTATAAAACAGTTAAGAATCACGGCTTTTGTGGAACTCATATCCTAGTGGGGTTAGTTAAACAATAAAGATAAATAAGTAAAACATTCAGGATGGTAGATGATGATAAGAGCCAAGAAAAAAAAATAAAGTGGAGGAGTGAGGAAGGGAGAGAGAGGGAGGAGAAGAAGGGAAGGAAGTAGGAAGGATGGGAGGGAAGAGGGGAAAGGAGAGAGGGTGGGAGGGGAGGGAGGGAGGGTGGGGGAGAAGGGAAGAAGGATGGGAGAGAGGACGAGAGAGAGAGAGAGAGAGAGAGAGAGAGAGAGAGAGAGAGAGAGAGGTGCAATATTATGAAAAGTAATGAAAGAAATACTTTCTGAGGAGGTAACCTCTGAATAAAGATCTGAAGGAGGGAAAGAGCCAAGCTTGCAACCCTTGGAAGAAAAAACATCCTGAGCAGAGAGCTCAGCAAATGCAAATGACCTATGTGAGGTAGTTGTGAATGTGTGTTCCAGAAAGAGCTGAATGGGAGAGCATCAAGGAATGAGGACAGAGAAGAGCAGCCTGGGTCAAATCCTGTGAGTCCTTGCAGAACATTCTAAGGAATGATTCTTCTCTGAGTAACATTGAAAACCGTGGGATATAAGCAGATAACTGAGGTGATCTGACTTGTATTTCAAAAGGCCAGTACTGAATACAATGTTGAGAAAAGTATGAGGGGAGCAAAGGCAAGAGTAGAAACACTGAAAGGAGGTTGGAGGTTATTGCAACAACCCAAGAAATTGGTGATGGTAGTTTAGACCAAGACAAGAGCAGTAAAGGTGCTGAAAGAAAATATGTCTGGAAATATTATGAAGGTACAGTCAATAAGCCAATGCCTATGGATCTAATAAGTGGTAAGTGAAAAAGTGAGGAGTTTAGATGATTTGGTCTGATTGAAGTGTTCTGGACGATACTGACATCTCAGTTTGTCAGTCTCCAATTGAAATAGCTACTATCAAAAATATCTACAGGTGGAAAAAACAAATTTAGAGAGCTTAGGTGACTTTAAGGTCACACAGTTTGTAATGGGGCAGAACCAAGGCTTAAGCCAGATCTATCTGATCAGAATCCATAATTTTAATCATCACTATTTAGTGACACACTTTCCACATAAACATAAGGACAATAGTTTAACTTGGCTACTTTTCCTTAAAAAAAAATTTTTTTTATAGCAGGAGTCATCGTAAAGATATACCCAAGAGAAAAATAGCTACATGTACTGTGTTATGAAATCAATACCTTCTGTTTCCTATGGTCATTCATAAGACAAGTGTATAATAAAGTATGCCCGGCTGATAGGCAGGGCTTACAGGAGTAGGAGCACTCCTTAAAGAATACAGGCACCTGGGTGGCTCAGTCGGTGAAGCCTCCGACTTCAGCTCAGGTCATGATCTCTCATTAGTAGGTTCAAGCCCCGCATGGGGCTCTGTGCTGACAGCTCAGAGCCTAGAGCCTGCTTCGGATTCTGTGTCTCCCTGTCTTTCTGCCCCTCCCCCTCTCATGTTCTGTCTCTCTGTCTCAAAAATAAGTAAAACATTAAAAAAAAAAAAAAACACAGAGTTGGCCTGGAGCTGACTGTAAGTAGGAGAGTGTTGCCTTTTATAAAGTCCAATTTGTCCAGCCTGACTGATGGTTTTTATGGCGCTCTCCCCAATTTAGAGAGGCTCCATGGTATTCTGGGGGTTTAAATCATGAGTCACCTGGTACCATCCATCCCACACCCTGTCCTTTGATATATTTTCAACCTCCTTTCAGTGCATCCTCATTTACGGCTCAGCCTAAGCTGGTTCAGTTTGCCTTGAATTTGGTACGTCCTGGCCTCAGGCCTTGCTCTGATTCTCAGAGGGTATTATTTTCATCTCCTTTCCACAGTTCAGGGAATCAGTGAACAGTTGCTCAGGCAACACTGCTCTTGATTTATTTATATGCCTTGGGTTTTTCCCTTTCAGTTTTTGTTTTTAAATAGCCCCCTACTCAGATCTGTCCTGGGCTTCTGCATCTATTTGTAAGACAGCGGTTTAAAACTCAACATACATTTTCCTGCTAACACTGTACAAAATCATTTATTCCTTAGGCTCATGTATAAAAGCAAATGGAGGTATTTTTGAGCAAAAAGAGCATGAGCTTTAGAGTCAGACCGACCTGAGTAGTGTGAGGCCAAAAATGAACCAATATAATAAATCTAAGGTATTGTGTGGCTCTGCTCGGTAGATAGCGGTTTTCTTTCTTAATCCAAGACCTACTGCCAAGCAAAATACACTCTTACAGCTTTTCCCCTACACTCCCTGTCCCTAATATAAACACATAATCCTCTTAAGGATTTCCAGTGTTTTAAGCAGTTGGTAACAATAGAAAAATATAAATAATAAGGGAATTAAAAAAAATTAAACAAAATCTTTATGCACCATCCCCTTAGACCCTGAAAAGCCAATGTCACATATTGACACCACTGGTGAAAGGAAGGAGGAAGCAAAATGGAAGAAAAGGCAAAAAAGGCGGAAAACTTTATTGAGCATATTCTCAATGCTAGGTGCTGGGCTAGACAGTTCCAGGTGTTAGGTCACTTCATCATCTTGTGTTGTGAGGGTATCTCTGTGGCATCCAGAGAAGAGCATCGCGGTTCTGAGTTGATAAACCTAGTCTGAGTTCATGCAACTAGTAAGCGATGAGCTGAGATTTAAAGCTAAATCTGCTGACTTTTAAATCTGTAATATTTCAGTGTGGTTAATATGCACCAAAATGTATATAAATGGCATCTAACATTGTTATAAAAGTGAACATTTATATATTTATCGCAGGATGAGTATTAAGTCATTGTTCTCCCAAAGAGTAAACTTGTATTGCAATCTTAATATTTTTAGATGCCTAGGCTTACTTCATATGAGAAATCTTAGTAAAATGGTAATGGCCACTTAGTTTTATTTTGCACAGATTTACTTTATAAGGAAACTACAATAAAAATACCTTCCTAAATGTAACTGTGGCATAACTTCCTTAGCCCTTTAATAGCTTCCAGATGTTTAGATAATTTTGTTTAGAAACTTTGTAAATTATGAAAGTCCTTTGCTGATTAAATAAGACTTATAATAAAGTCTTCTCTGCCCCGTTAGACCTCATGATGTTGAAAACCTTTTTGAAGTCATGACTTCAAAGAAGTTTACATGGTTATAGTCTCATAATAAATACAGGATTATAGTCTTATAAAGGAAATGAAATAGAAATAATGACACTGATTTCCCATGTTCCTATCTCTTCCTTTAAATGTTTACCAATTCTCCAGCAAACTTGATATACTGAACATTCTTATTGACATCAAAGGATACTTTCTCTAGTACAGAGGGTCAAATGGAGGGCCTTGTCAACTCACAGACCACTGGTAAAGGAGTGAGACCATTTAATTGGCCTTGAGATAATGTCAAAATGAATGAAACCTATGCGGTGGAGGGCCAAAAAAAATCTAGATTAGCAGATTGGAGACATGAATAGTAAAGAGTCAGTGAAAGGTGAAGAGCTGATTGGGAAAAAGATGCAGAAATATCAATGAGATGCTCAGATACAACGGTTGCACTCCAAATCCTAGAGTCTGAGGATCAGAAAAAGGAATTTTATTTGAAAATAAAAATAAAAAATAACCCCCCCCAAAAGATTTATGATTGAAAGTGAGAGGGAATTTTTTAAATTTGATTTTTTGTCTTAACAATAGATAATATCTTTTTAAATTATTTATTAATGTTTATTTATTATTGAGACAGAAACAGAGCGTGAAGGGGGAGGGTCAGAGGGAGAGGGAGACACAGAATCTGAAGCAGACTCCAGGCTCTGAGCTGTCAGCACAGAGCCCGATGCAGGGCTCTAACCCACAAAAGTGAGATCATGACCTGAGCCGAAGTGGGACGCTTAACCAATTGAGCCACCCAGGAGCTCCAAAGACAGACAATATCTTAAAGCTGCAGAAAATAACAAGAACAAATGGAATTTCAGGAAAACCTGAAATTTAAATGAGGAATCAAACAGCAGAGAGTCACTTGTTGCCATTGTCATTTAGTGCATGCCGTGAACTTGCCCTCCTACCACACTTTTGGATGGAGCTCCATTGTCCAGCTTATTTTCTCTGGATTGACAATCATCCTTTTCATCTGAATTGGTGAAAGGACAAAAACGCGCATCTCTTTTTCCGAAGGACTTATAAGATAGCGCTAAGCCAGTAAGGATGGTTGACAACTGAGACTTCAATCCTCTTATAGTACACTGGCTCTTAGAATATAGCTTAAAGAATTTTAAAGGAGGCAATATATCATTAAATATATAAATGTAATTGGAGCAGAACATTCTACCTGCTGCGACTGAAGCCCATTATGTTTCAAACAATTGGTTAATACTTCTGTAGAAGTGGTTTTCTGTTCCTTGTATCACATGGTTCCCTGGCTCTTGTTTCTCATCCTTTCCTCCTGCAATTCCCTTTACCGAAATTGTTCTGTGATCTAACAAAAGGATCATGTTATCAAACTGGAAAAAAAAGAAACTATTTAACCCATTGTTTTTTGTCTTGATTTGTCTTCTGGCCTTTCTTGTTTTTGGTTTTGGCTTTGGCTTTGCTTCTTTTGATGGATAAGAAGGAGATTATAGCAGGGCAGGCCCTCCTTTACCAAGGCGGATTCTCCCAGAAGCGACGCATCCCATATTCTATAATTTTTTTTAAAAAGCACTTCTCACTTTAGAATATATATGTGATGAATGATATATTTCACTGGCTGTGCACATGCATACAAACACACCACTCTCCTAATTTCTTCATTGCTCACAAGATTCATCGTATCCAGTTCACGCTGATTTGTTGTTCAAAAATAAAGAATAAAGACCTTGGGAACCAAGGTTATATACGTAGGAATAATTTCCACCACATATTTATTTTGAAGTCAATAATTGATCTTCCTGAAAACAGAGCAAAACTGCTGTTGAGAAATATTAAATGTTTATTCAAATAAGAAAACTAAAAGTATCTATAATTTAGAGACAAAAGCATAAATCATTTTACTTTGTTTTAAACATTTTTTCAGAAATAAAAATAAAAGCTGTTACTTGTTGAGCAGTAATTAGTAGGTTACAGTTAAGAAGAAAAATCAATCCTATCAAACCAAATGTTAAGGGTAGAATCTATGCCATTTTAGAACTGGTTTTAATACTTTTAAGACAATTTGAAATATATTCACAGGGGGAGGAGTTATTTTCTGCTATGAAGGCCTAAGATAAAAGCAGAGAGACACCACCACTTAGAGATCAAAAGATCTATATTTTTTCTCATCCTTTTTTTGTTTTGTTTTGTTTTTTAAGTCATTTAAAAAAATGTTAACATTCATTTTTGAGAGACAAAGAGAGACAGAGTGTGAGTGGGGGAGGGGAAGAGAGAGAGGAAGACAGGGAATGGGAAGCAGGCTCCAGACTCTGAGCTATCTGCCTAGAGCCAGATGAGGGGCGCGAACTCCTGGATCATAAAATCATGACCTGAGCTGAAGTCGGACACTCAACCAACTGAGCCACCCAGGTAGTCCTGTTTTGTTTTGTTTTTCAATTAAATTTTTTTATTGAGGTAGAACATTCATTAAGAAAAGGGCACAAATCCACTCAATGGATTTTAGCAAAGTTAACACCTGTGTAATCACTACCCATATCAGGAAATAGATCATTGCCAGCGCCCCAGGATCCCCGTCAGGCATTACTCCACAGGCAAAATTAACCATCATCTGTGATTGCTATCACCATAGATTTATTGCCTGTTTTTGAACTTCATATAAACAATTGCACAGCATACGTTCTTTTGTCTGGCTTTTTCCATTTGGCATTATATTGTTGAGGTAAAGCCATGTTTGTTTATAGCTCTAATTACTTCATTTTTATTGTTTATTGATTATATGAATATGTCATAATCCTATTTTTTGTGGATATTCTGTTATTTGGGCTGTTACCAAAAAAAGGCTGTTATGCACATTTGCATACACGTATATTTGAATATGAATATATTCTTTAGAATATAAATTTAGAATACAAATTTCCATGTCTTTTGCCTATTTTTCACTGGCTTTTTGTCAGATAAATAAATTCCAAGCATTTACATACACATTCAGGTTGCCTTTCGCTTTCTCTATAGTGTCTTCTGATGAACAAGCATTTCTAATATTAACAAAGTACAATTGATTAATCTGCTTCTTGATGGTTAGTGGTGTGTGTGTGTGTGTGTGTGTGTGTGTGTGTGTGTGTATATGTTAATTCTAAGGTATTGTCACCTACTCCAACATCATGAAGGCATTCTTTTATATTATCAGGCAGATAGAAGCTTTATTGTTTTACCATTTACACAGATCTACGATCTGGCTCTAACTGTTTTTTTGTGGTGAGAGGGAAGTGTGGGTCAGGATTCATTCCTCTTCCTCTTCAGTCTTCCAGTGGACTTAATATTATTTATTGACAGGACATCTTTTCTCCATTTCTCTGTAGTGGCACTATTGTCATAAATCAAGTGACCAGGTAAGATGTATGGGTTTGTGTTGGGACATTCTGTTGTGTTCCATTGGCCTACTTGTGTATCCTTCTAGCAATATCACATATCCGGTAGCTTTACAATAAATATTGGTATCAAATACTGTAAAGCACACCGAGATTTTGGATTTTAAATATTTAAAAGCAAAAATGTAACATCAAAACATCTGCAATGTTTTGAGAGAGTTGTGTAATCATAAAAGTATATGTTAGAAAAGTTTTGAAAATCACTTATTTATGTATCTTTTTCAAAATTTTAGAAGAATAACAGCTAATGAAAGAAGTAATAAAGGGGTGCCTGAGTGGCTCAGTCAGTAAGGCATCTGACTTCACCTCAGGTCATGATCTCACGGTCTGTAAGTCTGAGCCCCATGTTGGGTCCTGTGCTGACAGCTCAGAGCCTGGGGTCTGCTTTGGATTCTGTGTCTTCCTCTCTCTCTGCTCCTCCCCCGCTCATGCTCTGTCTCTTAAAAATTAATAAATGTTAAAATTTTTTGAAAAAGGAGTAATAAAGATGAGAGCAAATACTAATTAGATAGAAATTGTGTATATAATGGAGAAAAAAGCAATAACCTCAAAGGTTTTTCTTTAAAATAATAAAATTGATAAGTCCCTGGGGAGATGGATCAAGAAAAAAGAGAAGAGAAAAGGCACAAGGACCTCGGTCAGGAATGAAGTAAGGGACATCACTAGAGAGCCTTTTGACATGAAAATGAGAATAAAACATTATGTACAATGAATGTCTACAAATTTGAAAATTCAGAAACAATTAAAGAATTCCTTGAAAAAATACAACTTACTGAGACTTTAATAAAAATATAAACCCATAATTAAACCTTTCCACAAAGGAAACCATAAGCCCAGATGGCTTTATTAGTGAATTATTTATACCCTAAGGAAAAATAACCCCAACCTGCACAAACTCTTTCAGAAAGTAGACGAGTAATATAAACTTTGTAGCTTGTCTTATAAGGCCAACATAATCTTGATATCAAAACCTGATAATGATATTATTAAAAAGTAAATGTTATAGTCCAACTACTCTTAGGAATTAAAATGCAAAAAACCTAAATACAATATTAGGAAATTGAATTTAGCAGTATGTAGAAGATAATACATCACAATTAAGTTGAATTTATTACAGGAGTGTAAAGCTGGCTCAACATTTGAAAATCAATGAATATAATTTGCCTCATAATTAGATACAAGAAATAAATAATATATTATTATATTCATTACATTCTGGATTTAAAAAAAGAAAAAGTAAACTTTTCAATTTAGGAATAGAAAGGAATATTGTTACTTCGGTGAAGGATGTGTACAAAAATAGCCCATCATAATCATCAGACAAGGATAAATATATGAAATCTCTCTGAAACCAGGAATGAGATATGGAGGCACACTGTCAGCACTTCTATTCATAGCCTGGTGATCCTACCTAGTAGACTAAGGCAAGGACTAAAATAATAAAGAGACTGAGAAGGGAGGAATAAAACTATCATTATTAATAAATAAAGCATAACAGTGTATATTCTAGTTATCTATTTCTGTGTAACAAATTACTCCAAATTTAGCAGCTTAATGCAACAAAAGTTTATTGAATCACCACTTCTGTGGGCAGGGAATTCAGGAGTGGCTTACCTGCTTGACTTTGGTGTATGGTATTTCATGATGTCACGTAGGGTTGCAGTTCATCTGAAGGCTTGACTGGGAGCCCAAGAGCATCTGTTTCCGAGGTTGCTCCTGCACATGATTATTGGCAGAAGCCTTGCGTTCCTTGCTGGCTGACAGCAGAAAGGCTCACTCAGTCCTTTCCGCATGGATTTTTCCATAAAGCTGCTTGACGTCTTCATGATACGGCAGCTTACTTCACAGAACAAATGATCTAAGAGAGAACAAGATAGAAACCACAACACCTCTTCAAACCTTGCCTTGGATGTCACACTCTGTCATGCCTCCCATATTCGATTTTGTTAAAAGCAAGTAACTAAGTATACTCTATGCTCAATGGAGGGAAATTAGGCTTTTCCAAAGAGAGATGTATCAAAGAGTTTACAGGAATATTTCAAAAACAACTATAGTGTACGTAGAAGGTCCAAAAAAAATCACAGAAAAATAGAATTAAAAATGGGTTTATTAAGGTCACTGGATACGAGCACAGACACTAAAACTGCTTGCATTTATTTATTTATTTAAACTTCTTTAGTTTCAGAGAGAGAAAGAGAACATGAGCAGGGGAGAGGCAGAGAAAGAGGAAGAGAGAGAATTCCAAGCAGGCTCCGGACTGCCAGCAGAGAGCCCAACCAGGGCTTGAACTCATGAACTGTGAGATCATGACCCGAGCCAAAGTCTAAGCCATCCAGGCACCCCTAAAGGCTTGTTTCTTACTTATTTCTTGCTAACAGTCTGGTATGGATTATAAATGGGGGTGGGGAAATGTTTGCTCCTCATAGGCATTGAGGAACCCAGGCTTTTTACATTCTGGAGGATCTACCATCCCCTAGGTACTTGGAGTTTTCCTCTGGGTCCTGCGCATCTTGCAAACAAAGGAAGAGAGTGAAGGATGGTGTAGGAGATCTTTTAATAGGGACCATGCTGGAGACAGTTTAAATCAACTCTACACACATTCCATTGGCTAGAACCCACTCACATGGCCACAAAGGAGTCTAGAAGATGTGGAGAGTTTTGTGTCCCCACAGGAAAAGAAAATATAGTTTGGTGGCCACGTAGCCTTGTTTGCCATAATCTGTCCTTCTGATCAGCAAATATCTATTTTATCTCACTGAGAACATACACTGACCCTCTCCAGGGGAAACAACTCAAAGTCCCACCTTGTCCATGAATCCAGTTTGATGTGCTGGATCTCTGGGTGATGCATAATCCTCTTTTCACAGGTTCTGGCCTCTTGCAATTACTTCCCCTTTTCTATCAGGCTCAGCTAAGTATTTAAAAAATATTTCAAAAAATATCATATCCATTATTTTAAAGTATATGCCCTGAGAATTTCTTGCTAAACACTAGATCTGTCAAAATGTAGGAAGTAGTTTATCTCATACAGTTTCAATTAGGCTCATGCTTTTTTATTCCTTCAAAAATGTACTGAAGAAGGTCTATATGAGCCTCTGTTCTTGGAACTAAAATATGATGGAACACAAAGCAGACAAAGTCCCTGCCTTCATCAAGCCTGTAGTCCAGTGGTCCTTTGTTATTTTATGAGTATGTATTTCCTTTTTTAAAAAATTTTTTTGGGGGGCCTGGGTGGCACACTCGGTTGGGCCTCTGACTTCGGCTCAGGTCATGATCTCACAGTTCGTGGGTTCGAGCCCCACATCGGGCTCTGTGCTGACAGCTCAGAGCCTGGAACCTGCTTCCAATTCTCTGTCTCCTTCTCTCTCTGCTCTCTCTGCCCCTCCCCGCTCATGCTCTGTCTCAAAAATAAATAAATACATTAAAAAATTTTTAAATGTATTTATTTATTTTGAGGGGCGGGGAGAGAGAGAGAATTCCAAGCAGGCTTTGTGCTGTCACTGTGGTGTTGGACACTGGGCTGGGTCCCACGAACCTTGAGGTCATGACTTGAGCTGAAACTAAGAGGTGGGCACTTAACCCATGGAGCCACCCATGTGCCCTGTGGGTGTGTATTTCTTCTCAGTGACTGCATTCTCAGGAAGGATATTCCCCTAGAGAGGGCAGGGTCATAGGAAGCAATAGGAATAGAAAGCCATACACACAACCTTAGAATCCTTATCTTTCTAAGTATTTTTGAATAAGTAGAATACATTTATGTGCCTTGGAGAACCACACACACCCAAACTGAGGGACAGTATCTTGCTAACACCAATCGGTTTTGAATAAACTAAGGACCCCTAGGATGGTCCATTTTCCAACTGGAGGAATTTATTTGCTTAGAAACTGTAACATTCCATTTCCAATCCCACTGTCTCCACTATTTCCAGGGGCTATTTTATAAACTAGCTAATCAGGTCTGGACTGTGTAAATATCCCAGGCAAAGCCCATAAAATCCAGAGGATTGCTTTTTGAAAAATTTTCTCCTGATGCTTTTATTCAACAGTTTCTTTTGCTGTTGTTGTTGTTGGTGGGGTTTTATGACTACTTGTGGAGGCTACTTACAAGTCATGCTCTCCACGCAGGACTCCTCATAGTGGGCCCAAAGTACTGGGCTCTCGTCTCAGCCCATATCAGAAGTTTTCTATGGTATTGGGTGCTAGCTCTGTCTGTCCAGCGAAGTCCAATGATACTGCTTCAAGGTCATTTTTTCTTCTCAATGCCTGTATCTAAGTAAGTGGGCACTGGAAGTAAAGTACCTCCCTTTCACTTGACCAAGCTCTCCCTCCAGTCATTGTCTGAGAAAGAGCTCAGTGATTGCATGTCTGTTGACCACAGGCCTGTGTCATGAACCACATGCCAATTCATTTTCATTAAGCTTTGGCATCTGTATCAGTCATTTTCCATAGTAGGACATCTCCCTGTTTCCTGAAAAATGGGATTCATGTTCATTAGGGTTCTTCCCACTGACTCTTCCTTTCCTTATGCTCTATTCACATTTATGTTGGTGAATGAGCCTGGAGCTTTTACTTCTGGCCTCTCAGCCCTTTCCCACTGAAGATCATGCACATATGGAAGGCTCTAGAACCTTCATTTGTTACTAAAAATCAAGGTAAAATAAAAACTTTCATAAACTTGCTCTGTGTTACTGCCTGAATTGAACTGGTATAAAATGGGTCTCAATGAAGCTGATGTATTGTTATAAAAAATCATCATTTTATCCTTATATTTCATGTATACCTGATTAAAAAAATTTTTTATTGTTTATTTATTTTTGAGGGAGAGAGAGAGAGAGAGAGAGAGAGAGAACATGAACAAGGCAGGGACAGAGAGAGAGGGAGACACAGATTCTGAAGCAGGCCCCAGTCTCCGAGCTGTCAGCACAGAGCCTGATGTGGGGCTCGAACCCATGAACCTCAATATCATGACCTGAGCCGAGGTCAGATGCTTAAACGACTGAACCATTTACACACCCTCATGTATACTTTAAATAAAATGACAGAGATTCATCTGGAAGAGATTAAATATTGTCTGTGTTAGCCAGTGAGAACAACTTGAGGGGCCAGATAGGAGCCGGAATTTCTGCTTTATTATCTACCAGACTGAACTCCACCATAGTGGAGATTGTTGTATTATTCTTTCTTTGCATGTCCAGAGGCATGGTGTGAGGCCTGGTACATAATGACACTCAGATTGTTAAACCGAAATAATACATCTTTGTTTCACTCTTTCCAAATGCAGCTTTTGGGGGGATTTTTTTTTATTGGGCCTATTTTATTTCTGCTTTCAGTTCTAGGGAGCAATTGACTATGAGATCCCAGGGAAGCAACTGTGGAGATTCGGCTCCAGCTTAAGGGAACCAGCAAGTTCGGGCCTCTTTCTCTGTCATTGCGTCAAATGAAGCAGGAGTGTCTGTGGCACAATTTCAATTCCAATGACAAGAATACCTCAGTTTGGTAGGCTTGAGAAAATTATACATGTTATTAGCAAGTGTTGGGAGTGGTCTTGTAAAAGGAGATTATCGTCGGTCAGTGTGGCTTAGATAAAAAAGGGCGTTTGTGATGATTTGAGGAAAAACCTGTGGAAAATCTTACTGTAGATGGAAAAGAGAAGGGTTGCTCAAGGGCAGACTGTAATACCAAACTAGAAAAATATGGCTGGTGTGGTGAAATGTTTACCAAGATGGCTGCTAACACTTCTTCCCATCCTTGTCCGGCTATTCCACTCCTATCGTGGTGAAGCCTGTGATACCTCTCTTTGAATTAGGGCTGCCTCTTTGACTTACTTTGGCCAACAGAATTGGGCATAAATGATGCTGTGTGATTTCTGGGCCTAGCCTTAAAGGCCTATCTTTTCAGAAGCCAGGTACCATGTGAAGAAGTCCAGCCTATCTTGCTAAGAGGCCACTTGAACAGAGAGAGCGTAAAAGGAGAACTCCTGCAGAGGAGAAATTATGTTTCTCAGATGACAGGCAGCACCAACTGCCAGGCATGTGAGTGAAGCCACTTTGGATCCTTCCTTCATTCACAGTTGAGCCTCCCGGTTGACACCACAAGGAGCAGAGGTGAACCATCTTGTCAAACCCTGCTTTAATGCCGGAAGAATCACAGCAACAAAATAGTTGTCATTAATTCTGGGGGTTATGCAGCCCCAGGAAAACTGAAACACCTTCAAGGATTGCCAACGTGATACAGTGACTCTTATTTAGATTTATGTGGTGTCCTTATTACTGGGGAGGCATGCATTTCTGAGATTGCTGCCATTAGACAGAACATGAGAGCGCATCATCAGGTCTTCCTGCCTGTGGACCTTGTAAAGGAAGGTCAGGTTCTCAGTTCAGAGCCAGTCCAGTACTTCCACCTGGTTGGGCTTGGTACCCTCAGGCACAAAGATAAAAGAATGAATCACAAGGATAGTGGGATCAAGTTTTCTTAGGAGCATGCCTCTGTGAACAAGTTAGTAAGGTAAGGCTTAAGGAGGCCCTGGGTAAACTTCTAATTATATTGCTACAATGGCTTTGCTTCTGGATGATACCTAAGATTGAGACTATGGCGCTACATGTGGATGTGGTGAATCTCAGGTGTGGTATCTAGATTCGTGTCCCTGTTCTCTATGTCAGTCTCTTCCCTGTTACTCTAGTCTGTCTAATGGGAAGACCCAGCTTTGCTTTAATCAGTGTGTTTTCCTGGGGATTAATATTCTGAACCACAGCCCGGTAGTTCTGCAGGATGCTGTCAGTGTTCCAGCGTGCCTACATCTCTGAATGTCACCTGTTCAGGACTTCGTCCTGCTTGTCTATCCAAACTCCTCTTCTCTCCCCATTAAGACTTCCCTGCTTGCCTGGGATACCACCTGTTGTTGGCTGAGATCTGTTTTGCACCGTATTCCATCTGTTTTCTTCACTTCCTTATAGCTCCTGGAATTTGATTTTTCTACCCTCAGTTCCTTCCAGGTCATCATAGAATCTGCTCCATTCCATTGAAATATTGTAAGGCCATATCCACAACACAAAGTCTAATTCTTCCACAGAATAGCCTTTAGATATTTGATAACAACCTTCCCATGACCTTGGAACATCACTTTAGCCTAAATCTTGCTGGCTCTCACATTATCATGGCGACCCATCTATGGATATAATTTAGCTTCTCAATATCCTGCCTAAAAGGTAGCCTACTGAAGTGATTCACATGCTTCAACAGAGAACGAAAGGATATCATTTCCTCTGATAAGGGCATTATATTTTATCAGTCATGCCTATATTTATGTTATTATTTTGCATTAGCAGTGTAGAGAGTTTCATCAGGTCTAGATCAAGGTTTTATGGGTTCTAGAGCTTATGTAATGTTAGTGACTCTTTTTAATAAAAAAAATTTCACAAATATACAGTTAGTTTAAAGGCGTGTGGAAATGAGGGATCCTGAAGCGTAGGTTTTGTTTCGTTGTAACTCTGCCTGACAGCTCCTAACAGTATCATCTCATAAAATTCCTGGGTCTTTTCATCAGAACTACTTATCAGGTTTCCCTCCCATATTAGTGGGACTTATTAAGTTAACTTGGGTACTTAGCATATCGAGGATCAGTAAGTTCACATACATAAGGGACTTAGAACAATGCCTTGTACACAAAGCATGCAACAGGTGTTAGCTATTATTATTTTTATTGCTCACTGGCAGGACCTTAGCAAATAGTTTGTCTTCCTGGCTTAATTTTCTTTTTGTTGTATTGGAGATACTACTTGCCCTGTCCTTTTTATAAAGTTATTGTGAAGATCACATGACAAAATACGTGAACGGGTTTTGTTAACCGAAAAGCACCATGCACACGGTGGTATTGTAACTGACGTTTCATCCGACATTGCCAATTTTAGAAAAGGTTATGTTTAGAAAAGACTTTGGCCTAGGTAGAGTCACCAAACCCTCATTGGAAGAGGGAGGAAGCAAAGAACAAGAGGTGCGTGTGTGGTAGATGCTGGAGGATGACTTGTACATCCCTTTTGATATGCCAACGTTAAGAAAAGATGAAATAAGTAGAATCTGAAAGTGGTGTAATTATAGAAAAGAACCAGGAGGTATCGTGTGTGTATGTGTGTGTCTTTCCACAACTGGCCTCAACCTAGATCTGCAGCCTCTTCAGTCTTGTCCTGTTCCGCAATCAAGGCTCACAGGCTTTTGCCTGGAGAAATCATACTCAGACTTTGGGTTCATCTTAAAAATCCATTCTCTCTGGGGTTTCCCCAATCGTCCAGCCTCTCTCACAAGAATAATAAATGGTTCCTTTTCAATTCTCTTGCTGCGAAAGCACTTTTTCCAGTCTAGACCGAGGGGACCCCGCTTTCCCCTATTTCCGTGTTTCTCTAGGCTCTAAGGCCTAGCCTTGTGTCCGTTTCCGTATAGGTGTTCAACAACGGGTTAGTCAATGAACGCACTTTGGAGAAATAACTTTTAAAAGTTGATAAGACGGAATTAAGAGCGGGTGAAAGCCTTGAGCACTGGCATTAACAGTCATTAGCCAAGGCAGCTCTGCTGGGGACACGCGTCTTTCCAGCCCTGGTAACCCGCGAGCACCCCGCGCGGCGAATCCCGCGGAAAGGGCCGCCCTGGGGGTGTGGCCTGGGGACGGGGGGGCGTGGCGAGACGCGCGGGGGTTTCCGCGCCGGGGGCGCGTCCGGCGGGGGCGCAGGAGGGGCTTCCGCCGCGAGGGGGCGGGGCTGGCGCGCTGAGTCCTCTGACGGCCCCAGCCAGGGAATTTCAATTTGAAACCCAGCGAAGGGAGGAGGCGGGTGCGGCGGTCGGGCGGCTGGGGCCGGAGCTGGACCAGTCCCCGCAGCGAGCGAGCCCCAGAGGTGCAGTGTCCGGGTAAGGGGGATTGCGGGGCTGCAGAATGGCAGGCCCGGGCCGGGGGAGCCCGGGCCGAGAGGCTAGTCCCTGCGGAGTTGCAGGGGCGGCTCGGATTTTTTCTCTGGCTATAGCTGGGAAGCTGATCCCTGGCAGGAAGCGGTGGCGGGACGGTCCCACCGTGGGGGAGGGCGGGCGACTGGCTTTGGGATTTTCTACGGCTCCCTCTTGCCTCTCTTCCTCCTCTCTACCGGACCCCATTCCCGCCCCGAGGTCCGGGTCCTGTTGCTCCAGGCCGGATTCCCGCTTCCTCGCTCCACTTTGGCCCCCCAGATCCCCCTTCCCGGGAGCCGGGGCCACGTCTGGTCGGAGCCAGGAGAGGTGGGGGCATGGTGAGGACTGCGCGGGCCCCGCCGAGGTGCCATGGGCTCAGGGTCGCGCGTCCAGGGCCCCGCGGAGAGGCTGGAGAAGGAATCCGGCTCCATCCCGGGCGCCGGCCGCGGAGAGGGAGCCGATCCCAGCGTGGAGCACAGCACTGGGGCTCCGGGGAGGCGGCGGCGGCGGCGTCTTTCAGGGGGATGATTGGAGGAGAGGAAGCGCGGGCGAGGGCGCTGCGCTTCCCCGGGCCGGCAGCGCGCGTGGGCTCTGCAGGGAGCCGGGCGAGGGGGGCGCGCCAGCCCCACGCGCC
>NC_043706.1:113280955-113283741 GCF_006229205.1 Suricata suricatta | reverse complement strand
CGCGTTGCGGTCCCGCGGGACGCCGACTGCTCGGGCCGCTGCGCAGAGGGGCGCACGCTCGCGCTCCGGTCCTTACAATTCCCGCACGCAGACGGTCTCTGCACGGATAGCTTGTTCGCCTCCGCCAGAGCTCGGGGTAGAGGGCTGGGAGCAGTTTTAGGTGAGCTGCTGAGGGAAAGACGAGAAGAACCGAACCGAACGAGGCACTGCCCCCAGCAGCTGGCTTGTCTGCGCGGGGGAGGGAAGGGGGACCGTGTCGGTCTACACTTCTCAGGATCGCTCACCTCCCCCGAGGTCAAGGTTTTTGGGAGAGATTAGAAGTGCTCTCGCCTACAGTCTATTATTTTTAGGAGTGGTCTCTTGGGGGACCCTAGGATCCCTTAAATTGAATTCCTCGTCATCACAACCGCTGCTCCTGTTTTTAAGAGGGAGGGTAGATGGAATCCTCGAGGAGCAGAGGATATATTTTTTTGAATCACATCTTTCCCTCAGTTTCTTGAACTTCTTACCTCCGAAATGGTGTCTTTGGGGTGTAATCGTGCCAGGAGTCTGGTTCTTGTTACTCCTATTTAAGCTTAAAAAAAAAAAACAATTCTTACAGTTTTCCCTTTATTCTTCCATGTTCTTCAGTTCCCTCTTTATACCACCCCCTCCCCGCCACCTTTTTTCTACTCTCATCCCGGAGTGCATAATGTCTGTATCCCCTAACAGTAACATTAGCATCTTAGCCTGCGCTCTATCACATTTCGCCTTGGGTTTAGCACTTGAGGGAAACCGAGTCAATTTTCTGGCGCGCAGAAGCTGAGATGCGGGATTCTCAGGTTTCGAATAGGTTTTACTGGGTAAACGAATAGCACTTAATGCTGCGAGAAATCACTGGGTTGCTGTTGGAGCCTCTGATGGGGCTGCATTGCAACGCAATCTTGGATTATGATAAGGGCCACTGACTACGTGCATCAGGCTGACCGAGTTGTTAAAGAGCTAGGCTGTGTCACCCGGCAGAGCTCGAGTGATCAGTTCAGTAATTCAATTTGAGAACCACCCTCAAACCTCAGATATCTACTCTTTAGAGGTTATGGGAGAACTGTACAAGTGGTAATGACTTGGCACAATGGTGGGGATTTAGGGCTCATTTAATCCTATCCTGTCTTCCTCACTTCTTGGGCAGGATTCCCACTGAAGTCAGTAGTGGTCTTGTGTGCACAAGGGCGCTGAGAACAAGAGGCTGCTCATTTAGAGTAATGGGAGGGGACAGTTTCTTTGCTTCTGAAACCCCCTTCTTTAAGAAAGACATAGTCATAACAGGTCTTAATCTTTTACCTCCAGTCCCAAGTAGAGCAATGTGTGCAAAGACCTCCCAGGGAAAATAGGTGGGTGAGTTGAGCCTCCAGCTTCAAAATCTTGGTATCGAAACAGGATGGGGATTGCTTAAAAGGATTAAAAGTGACAATTAAAGTTAGAATTTAAGTGAAATTATTACTAACTTGCGTAAAAAATTTAAACTGCTATTGTCAGCTGGGTGTGTAGTATCACATTGGGTATGTATACAACTGGGTATGTACATTAAAGTCAGAAATTCAATTCCAGGTAGAAAGAAGCAAATTTGCCGGTTTAGGGGATGCATCCGAAGAGAGGCCCACCAAAAAAATAACTGTGCAAATGTAAACCAAGAAAATTCAGATGGCTCTCACTGTATCTGGAGAAGAAGCTTTTACTACAGTTAGTGTATATGCAGGTGTTAGTGACTCTGCGCATTAGATTTGTGAGCCCCCAGCGGATTCCAGTTTAGCTTTGCTCTGATCGGAGTTGGTGAGCTTGCTGAGTCCTTTGCTTCTTAACATAACGTTCCTGTGGTCTACCCATTCCAAATCACCAGTTCTAAAGGATCGAGTTTGGGAGACCTAGCCCATCACCAGATTTTAAAAATAGACTTTTAAAAATCATAAGGATGTCCATGTGTACTACCCAACCCTTTGCTTTCAACTAAAAATACTTGCAAAGATGACAAAGCAGTCCTCAACCAAAATATTTATTGGTAGAATTACTCTGTAATTAGTAATATTGTATAGTTATGTTTAACATCAGGTTTAGCTCTGAATCACCACTCTCAAGTTACCGTGGCCAGAGAACTACAAGGGTTTTTATCTTTGCCATTTTATTTCGGAATGTGAGGTTTATATTTTATAAAGTAGAATGCTAAATATTTTTAAAGATTTGACTTTGTTTCTGTTTCCACAGGAAAGTATGGGCCTTTTTCTTTGTTTTTTTGAACCAGAGTAGTGTTTTTGAAAGCTGTGTGTGGACTTTTTAGAAAAGTATGCCTTGCTAATATTTTTATAAGGCAATATAGTAATTTTTAGGGATCGATATTGCCGAGAGTCAAATTTACATTTGTAAAATCTGTATTTTTACTTGGAGAAAACAAAGGAAATGTGCCTAAGTCCCCTGCCCCACCTTTATTTAGAAACATTTCCAGTGGCCTTGTTTGTTTTTTCAGATTCAGAATTACTGTACCTAACCACTGGGTACCCTTACAGATTTAAAAGCTGTAAGTCAATGTTTATGCTGGCATCAGTAGTCTAGCAAATACTAGCCAAACCCTAATTTACTGCCCTTTTATAGAATCTTGGAATTTCAGGGCTGGCCCTTCAGGAGTCCGCAAATCCACTTTCAGACCTTGTCCTTTTCCCCCAACACACAAACATTTCCAGACTCTTTGGAAGGCCTGAGTTAATAGAAGATTTGTATATGAATCCCGCACAGATTCCAGACAGAGCATCCTTTGG
>NC_043706.1:113155955-113278455 GCF_006229205.1 Suricata suricatta | reverse complement strand
GGTTATTGGGCTCCATGTCTCTTCCTTAGTTCTTCCTTTACATGACTATATCCTCCAGTAGTTTCCAAGAAAGTGCACGTGGAAGGTGAATTATTTGAAACCTTGGATGTCTTGAAGCAGCTTTTTTTCTGTGCCTTTGTTTTGAAAGTGGGCTCCATACCCAAAATGGGGCTTGAAATCATGTTGCTGAGATCAAGAGTTGCATGCTCTATGCACTAAACCAGCTAGGTGCTCCTATAATGCCTTTTTGTACTCTTAAGTTGAATGCTTTTATAGTTTGGCTGGGTATAGAATTTTTAGTGACTAATTACTTAACCTTTGAATTTTGAAGGCATGTTCTGGTATCTCAGTGCTGTCAAAAAGGAACAATCCAGTTCTAATTTTTACTTCTATGCATGTGACTGCTTTGTTCTCCTCAGAAGTTTTTAGGATTTTCTTTTTGAACTTGGTGTTTTGAAATTTCATAATGGTGTGCCTTGGGTGTGGGAGGTTTTTTACTCATTGTACTGGGTACTCAGTGAGTTCTTTCAGGTTGGAAACTTGTTTTTTTTAGCAACATTCCTCTATGGTAATTTCTCCCTCTGTGTTCTCTGATCTTTCTGAAATTTCTGTTACTTGGATGTTGAATTTTCTAGAGTGACTCTCTAATTTTATTAATTTCTTTCTTTTTTTCTTCCTTTCTTTCTTTTCTTCTTTCTTTCTTTCTGCCTGTCTCATACCTTCTCTTTGTCTTTTTGTTTGGCTTTTTGGCTTTCTTCAGTGTTTTCTTCTAATTTCTCTATTGAATTTTTTTGTTTTCCTGTTTTCCAAGCTGCTTCTTGGTCACTGAATTTTCTTTTTGGCAATGTCCTTTTTTTAATGTATGGAGTATCTCCAATCTTACCTACTTGGTGGCCCTTTCTACTTGCTTTCCCTCTGTCTGGAATGCTTCCCCTCAGATGCCTACATGGCTCACTCCCATAACTCCTTCAGATCTTTGCTTCCCATGGTCATTTAATTGAAACTACAACCCCACTCCCACACCTGCCCCAGCATCCCTTAAATCTTTAACTTTTCTCTTTTATATGGTATGTATTATTATCATCTGAATGTAAACTGCAAGTAGGCAAATATTTCTGTCTATTTTGCATTTTGTGAATATGTGTTGACAATGATTGGGCCTCTTTGTTTTCTGTGTACCTCTCACATCTGCCCTCTGTGTCTGGATTCCTTAAGCCTGGACACTTTCTTCCTTCAGCTGCTCTAGAAAGTGAACCTCTTCTGTCTTTTGGCTGCAAAGGTTTGGTGAGAACAGGAGAGAAAAGGAGGGGTTTCAGTGTCCCATGTGCTACTAGCTGGTCTCCGGTTTTTGGCTCTGTGTCTCCCCTCAGCCCTCAGTGGTGTTTGGAGCCTCTGCTCCCTGAGGCCCTCAGGGCCCCTCCCAGCACTCGGATTGCTTCCTGCAGGCCTTCACCAGGCCAGAGATTCAGTTTGGCTTCCTCTGCTTTGCTAAGTCAGTTACTTTGTACATCTGTTTTCCATCTTCTAAAATTCTGTTGATATATCTCATCCGCTGGCCTGCCTCCTCCCTTTTTTGGTCCCCTCCCCTTTAAAAAAATTTCCTTACTGTCATTTTAGTGTGGTTTTGGGAGGGAGCAGAAATTAACTTATGTTCAATCTGCTGATTTAGGGTTTTAAATTGATAAAAATAAAATTCCCCAGATTACTGTGGACTGCAGCCATAATAAAATTGTCGTTTCTTCATGCCAGATGCTGAGTTGATCTTCAGTTATATGTATGTACGTATGAATGAATGAATATGTGTGTGTGTGTGTGTGTGTGTGTATGTATGTGTATGTGTATACAGAGAAAGAGCAATTGGGCCAACTTCTAACAGGGATGGGAGTGGATGACTGATAGGTCTTTGAACAAGCAGGTGCTTCGTAGGAAGACTTCAGGAAAGGTATTTTTTTTTTTACTGTAATATTTCGAGTATTAGTTCAGTGCAAATGCTTATGAATCAGACAGTGCACACTTAAATTAAATTTAAAAATATACAATAAAAACAAATTTGGTGAATACATACCAAAAATGGCAATGTTATTTTAGAGTTTTCTGAGTATGTTAGTTTATCTTTAGACCGATACATGGTTTGCATACATATACTTAAATTTTCTTTGAATATTGATTTGATGACTTAGAGGTACTTTGAACTTGTGGATTCTGTTAAATACTTTTAGGGTGAGAACTTTTATTCCTACTGCACAAATAGGGAAGGGGAATCACACTCGTGTAGGAACTTTAGTGTATGGAATTTGGGACTACAAAAATGGAGGTTCAGAATGAGGTAGTGGCTGGGAGGTCTCAGAAAGCTCCCAAGACCCCCAAGGCTCGGACATGAAGGTGGTTAGGGTACGTTGAATTGTTCAGTGGGTTTTACAGACTTATAAGTTCAAGTACGGTACTCTGTGCATTAACGTAGAAGGTGTTGCGGGCAGTAGAGCAGGGATAGTATTTCCCTGGGGTGTGGTGGTAGGTTACAATTAATTAAGGTGGTATACAGATGAATCTTTTTCTTTTAATGGTTATAAATATATATGTCAGTGTACATCAGAAAAATAGACAAGTGCTTCGAACCTGTGAGTTCATTAATTTTAACATAGCATAAGGCTAGCGTAGGTATTTTTAAGTAACTTGATTTAAGGATGAGTATTCGGTAAATAATACAGTTTGGATTTAGCAAAAACTCTAAAGTTGGTATGAGAGTGAAGTTTGAGAAACATCAAAATAGGATTTTCTTCATCAAGGTCATGATGAAAGTCTCCTAATAGATAACGGCAGAAAACCGGATGTGGTGGTTGTGGCATACGCTTCTGAGGGGTTTCTTTTCTTTTTTTAATCTTGTTTTAATTTGTAAAGTTTTTTTTTTGTTTGTTTTCTTTTTTCAAAGTAAATCATCACAACATTTTCTCACTTGATTCCTAAAACAGTTTCATACCATATGTCCCACAGGTAAGAACAGCGCGTCAGGAAGAGGTTAAGCTTACCCGGAGTTGCCCAGCTCCGTAACGGGGCTTCGCGCCCAGCCAAGACCTCCTTGTGTCCAGAGCTGTTCGCTCTGCTCTGTGCTCTCCTGCAGCTAATGAACTTGCCAATTGAATTTTTCTTGGAGAACTCAGGAAGCCTGCCAAGTTTTGTAGCTAGAGGTCTGTCCTGAAGCTCTCATCTATTTGTACCTTGAGCCCTGAAGGTAGACAGAGCTAGATCTTCTAAAAATAGTTCAATAAATGTGTCAATGTTTTGAGATACTGTTGAAAAAACAGGGAAGTCAGAGTCCTATAGGATTCTTGGAAAATGATGCCAAATGCCTTCCCTTAGAATTTGAAAAGCAAATGTGGCAGGGTCATGTGCTACCTAGTGGTACACATTCACCCTTTGTTTTTGGAGCCCACGTTCACTCTGATAACCCTTCACTTTTCCCCAGTGTGCTCTGTTGAATTGCCTTTGGACTCCGGTAGAAAAGGCTGCTGAATGAACACCTTCCTTTTTAATCCACCTCTCCTAAGGAGAAAAAGGAAACCTCTCGTCTTTCTTAATAACATAAATAAAAAATATTGTGTATGGGAAAGGTTAAAATGTCATGAAAAGAGTGGAGTCTGTCCACTGACAAAGGAATCAAGAGTTATCCATGAGCTTGTAACTAGAACTGGTTTTGGATCTTAGCCACGAAAATCAACATCAGTAAAGCCTGTGTCTTAATTTCCTTAATGCCAAGATTGTCTGTTTTAAATTACACACATATGGGAATATGAGTACATTTGTCCTTCCCTCCCCCCCGCCCCCCACTTGCAAGCCGACCAATAAAGGTATGTGGAAGATATTCTTAGCTTCTGCAGCCCTGCAGTGGATGTGGGCAGCATGTGTGGTGCCGGTGTGGCTCCAGGTTTCTCTGAATTGCAGCCCGTTCACTTATATCCCCCATGTTGCAAGCTTCCGTGGAAAGACTGGAGGGCAGATTTTTTGAGCATTCTCTAGATCCGTGATCTCTGTGTTACTTGCTCTGTGCGGCCCACGTGATAGCAGTGAAGGATAAGGTGGCTCTTTTTTTCTTTTAAGGACCCTTTTTGTTGTTAGATTTTTTTCCCCCATGGTTTTACTGTTTCATTTTTACTGTATCTGATTATCTATTGAAGTGGTTTTTGGCAGAAGGAATGTACCATTGTTAGTTACAGAGAAGTGTCCTTCTTTTTCACTTTTTTGTTATGGAAAGTTGAAGATTTTCACAAGTGGAGAGAACTGTAGGATAACGAACCCCAGGTACCCCCACCCCCCAGCTTTGACGGTTCCTGGGACACAGCCAGTCGCGCTTCATCTATATTTCCCTTCCGCTCCTAATACTACTCTCCCCCCAGGATTATTTTGAAGCAAATTCTAGACATCATATAGTTTAATATGTATATAGGTAGAATATTTCCTCCTGCCCCTTCTTTTTAGCATGTGCTTTCTTTTTGGCATGAATAAAGTTCATGTTTATGGTTGCATTTGTAGGATTAGAAAAATTAGTTCATTTGCGACATGTATAGTTGTCATGTTTTTGGAATAAATACTGAATATTGTTTTGATCCGTGCAACAGTTTCATGTGAATGTAGCACTGTGGACATAGGAAGTGCTTTAGCTAATGCTGAAAAAACCCAAACAATTTCTAAACCAAATCAGAGCTGATCTTCAGACTCTAATATATTCTCAAGTAATGTTGATGTTCTACACGTTTCCCCCCTCACATGGCTCCTGTGTTTACACCAGACTTTAATGATTTTAGATTTTTCTTTTTTCTCCTTTCCTCCTCCCTCCCATGCTCCCCCTCTTTCTCTTTCTTTCATTCTTTAGCTTTGCATAGTTTAGTTGGCGATATGTTGGAGGTAGACCAAGCGAAACAATTTTTTTCAGCTGACTGAATTTTAATGGGACTACACAGTTATTGTAACATCAGATCAACCTTCCGTGTGTATGGTGTGTCTGGCAGCGTGGAGGGGAAAGTGCATGCCTCAAACCTTGATCATATATTAGTTTATGAATCCTTTTTATAAATCAGGTTGGCATTATAGCTGAAGCTGACCATTACCTAATAGTGCTTTTCCTAATGAATACAGGCAGGATTTCTATGGGAGAGGTAGTTTGTTTTATATTTTAATTTTTACTTTTAATTAAAATACAGCTTAATATATTTTCTTTGTAAAATCATTACATATTGAATTAGAAAATATTAATAGAGAACATTTCTTGAATACTCAGATACTGTTCGGTGAGCACTTTTGCTTTGTTTTTTCAGTGAATCCCCACAGTAACCCAGTATGGTAGGTCGTGTTTTTCTAGGTTTACCAGTAAGAAAACGGAGTCACCACAAGGTTAAATAACTTGCTCAGGGTCACTCAGCTATTTAATGGCAGAGCGGGGATTTGAACCCAGGTGGCCAGCTTCCAGAGCCTACAGTCGTAACTGCTGTTCTGTATTATCCCAGAAGTCCTTCTTCCTACTCTATTCCTACTTGCATTCTCCTCCCCAGATAGGAGAACCACAGCCAATACTCCACTGTTGCATTAGTGTATAATTTTAATTTGATCACCAGGGGTAGATTTCATTCAGAAACTCGAAAACAGTTAATGAGAACTACTCTTGTTCCTTTACTGGCTTTGGTTATAAAGGTGAAAGGCAGGGAAGCATATGGAAAGTAAGGTGGTAAGTACTGAGGTCTGTCTTACTTCTCCGCCACTGTTTTTTTTTTTTTCTTTTTTTAATAGAATGTTGAGTCTGTCTAGAATGTGGACAAGTCATAGAGGAGTTGCTAAAGGCAGTAGTTCCCAGTACCAGTGAACAATCAAAATCCTTGTCTTCACCTGAGTACCTTGGAAGCGTCAAGTGTGTTGGAACTTTGGCCATCACTGATCTGTCCTGAAAGGAATAAATGTTGGTGGGAGTTTGTCTTGGGTCTTTAGTGACTGGAATTTTAACAAACCAGGTAACTGATACTTTATTTTTCTTCCTTTTTTTTTGAAAGGAGCAGAGGGTAGAAAGAAAATTGTTGTAGGGCCAAGTCCCAGTTCACCAGTTACTAAGTGTGACATTGGTGTGCGAGGCTGCTGCGTGTGTTGTTTCTTTAATGGTGCAGGTGCCCTGAATGAAGGCCTGAGTTGTATAAAGAGTTGTCTGGAGCTCATTCATCTGTCTCAGTGGAGAACGTAATTTAAAGTGCCATCTCTTAGGGGCGTTTGGGTGGCTCAGTCCGTTGGGATTTCGACTTTGCCTCATATCATGATTTCACTGTGAGTTGGAGCCCTCGCTGAGCTCAGTGCTGACAGCTTAGAGCCTGGAGCCCACTTCAAATTCTGTGTCTCCCTCCCTCTCCCGCCTGCCCTCTCTTTCCTTTCTCTCTCTCAAAAATAAACATTAAAAAATATTTAAAAAAATAAAGTGCCCTTTTTTTTTTAAAGTTTTTTAATGTTTTTTATTTGTTTTTGAGAGACAGAGAGAGACAGCGCAAGCAGGGCGGGTCAGAGAGAGAGGGAGACACAGAATCCGCAGCAGCCTCCAGGCTCTGAGCTGTCAGCACAGAGCCCAATGCAGGGCTTGAACCCACGGATCGTGACCTGAGCCGAAGCTGGATGCTTAACTGACTGAGCCACCCAGGTGCCCCATAAAGTGCCCTTTCTTAGAGGAAAAACATAGACAAAGGATTTTGGCAAAACATTTGATAAATCTTTCATGGTATCTTTATAACAATCTTGGGAGAAAACTGTTCGGTGGCGGGAAGAGTCTGTGGTGGTGATTGTTACTGAAATTTTAGTGTTGGTCATCTCCTATCTAAATTATTTTTTGCCAGTACTTTTTATGGTGTCAGACAAGGACTGCTGCTCAGATTTACAGATTTCACGGACGTTTGCAGGAAGAGGTTCCTGAGTTGCATGCAAATTGTCTTGCTAGTTACAAAATTGGTTGACATAAATAGGATGAAATTTTTTGGGAATAAAGTTAAGTCTGCCTAATTACAAGCCCCTTGAAAGAGTTCTAAAACAGCTCAGTCTCGGCCTATTTTCAATGTGAATGAAATTTTATTAAAAAATAGTAGATGTGTTTGTGTTCCTCAGTGCAAGGCGTGTGACCTGGGGTCTCACCACTGTACTGAATTTGTACTTTTCCAGGTAGTAGATGGCACTGTTGTCAGCTCTACTGAATGCTTTCTTCCCCAGCTCTGTCTTTGAAATTCTCCCTTGACATGTTGCAGTGCTTTGTTTTACTTTTTCCGTTCTTTGAAGTCTTCCCCTCTTCTCTCCCTTCAGCTTTTCCCTGTATCCTAGGTTTGTGTCCTTTGACCCTCTGCTCCGACTAATTTTATGTCACCCAAGACTTCATCTGCCATCATAATCTGTTGACTCAACTCTCTTTCCAGGTTTAGTCTTTCTCACTTAGCGGATGTCTGTACTGGTATCTCAAAGGATGTTTTTAAATGAATGTGTGAAATATTTAGGGTGGAATGTGGGCTGTAATTGATTATTCTGTTTTGATTTGGAATAGATTATTCATTTTTAGGTACTGCATGTTAAGGGATATGTGGTATGGACTAAGCATATGTTTGTTCGATAAAAACCAGTGGAAGATTAGACAAACGGAAGCCTTGTGCCTGGAAGGGCGCCTGGATAGTTGAGGTTAGGAGAAACTGGCAACATGAAGAACTGGCTGTTTGAGATAATTGAAGGGGTAAGACTTGCTGAGGTGGGCACCTTGTTGAGGTGTTTTGAGAGCTATATTTTGAGCACTGGCTTTCAACTTTTTTCTTTCTTGACAAAAGGTACCATAAGACATAGATTTTATATCTTGACCTTTTTATCTGTATGGAAGTCGGTGTGTGTTTGTGGGCATGTGTGTACATAAACAACAGAAACAAGCTTCATAAATTAGGTCTTAGCTTTACTACGTGCAGTTCACTCTGAGGTTTCTTTTCTGCAGAATAATAACAACAACAATAATAAAAATGCCAGTCAACAATTTACTAACTTGTTTTCACAACTCATGCATGGGTTTGAAAAACCCTTTTTCCATGGGTAAAACTGAGGCCTGCAGAAGGGAAGTTTCCTTTTTTGGTGTCAGAGGAACTTTTTGACTCTTGGAAGAGGCAGAGGCTGGAGTGCGCTGTCTTGGAAGGAAGTGGCTTTCCCAAGGTTTGAAGGACCTCTGCCAGAGGCTGGTAGTGGACTGTTGGGAGGTGGGGGGTTGGACTTTGGGGCCATTACAGTGTCCCCAGGTCTCCGTTGGTAACTTGCTGAAATTTCCTCACAATTTCAAGATGAAAAATACTAATTCTAAACTTATTTTTTAATATTCTACTTTAGGTAAAAAAATGTATCACTGTTTTTTTTTTAGACATTATAATTTTTTTAAAGTTAAAAAATTCATAAGCTAACTTTGTCATTTCCTTTCTTTTAATGAAAAAGCTTTTCTTGGAAAGTTTTAAACATGTATGAAAGCAAATTGAGGGGCCCCTGGGTGGCTCAGTCGGTTGAGCATCTGACTCTTGATTTAGATCCCAGGGTCATGGGATCAAGCTCCATGTCGGGTTCTGTGCTGAGCATGGAGCCTGTTTGAGATTCTCTCTGTCTTTTTAAAAAAGAAAAAAATTGAATAACATAACGATGACCCTCCCCACCCAGTGCATCCCCATCTCCAGCTTTACCAGTGATCAACTCGTGGCTAACCTTGCTTTTATCCGTATCTGTCTTCACTTCACCTGCAACTGTATTATTTTGAAGCAAATCCTAGGCATCTACATATATTTCTCTTTTTTTAAGTTTATTTTTTGTTTTGAGAGAATGGGGAAGGGGCAGAGAGAGAGAGAATCCCAAGCAGGCTCTGCATGCGCAGAGCCCCACACGGGGCTCGAACTCACCAACCGTGAGGTCATAACCTGAGCTGAAATCAAGAGACCAGAGGCTTAACCCGCCTGAGCCACACAAGTGCCCCTATATATATTTCAATATGTATTTCTAAAAGCTAAGACTCTTGAAAAAAATCACAATACCATTATCACACCTAAACAAATAAATTTTTAATATTATTAAATATTCACACTGTTCAGATTTCCAGTTATTTTTGTTTTCTTTCAGTTTTTTGTTTGAATCAGGATCCAAATTAGGTGCACACATTGTGATTAGTGGTTCTCTTTATAGGTTCTGTCTTTTTTTCTCTTTTATATTTACTTGTAGCTTATTTATTTTTTAAGAAATTGGATTGTCCTATATCATTCCTATTTTTTATTTTGCTGATTTTATCCCTGTGGCATAGTTAAAAAAATTTTTTTTAAATGTTTTTATTTATTTTTGAGAGACAGAGACAGTCGAGCAGGGGAGGGTTGGAGAGAGAGGGAGATACAGAATCCGAAGCAGGCTCCAGGCTCTGAGCTAGCTGTCAGTAAGGCATCTGATGCGGGGCTTGAACCCATGAACTGTGAGGTCACGACCTGAGCTGAAGCCAGACACTTAACCGACTGAGCCACCCAGGTGCCCCAGTTTTTTTTTTTTAAAGTTTATTTTATTTTTGAAAGAAAGAGTGCATGCATGTGTGGAACAGGGGAAGGGCAGAGAGAGGAACCCAAGCAGGCCACATCCAGGCTCCAACTCACATTAACTGTGAGATCATGACCTAGGCTGAAATCAAGAGTCTTGACACTTAGACACTTAACTAATGGAGCTACCTGCGTACTCCCTCCCCCCAGCCCCCAACCATGGCATAGTTTTAACCTGTTCCCGTTTTTACATTGATAGTTACATACAACGGCTTTTTATCAGCTCCAGATTCAATTAAAACACTTTTTTTTTTTTGCAATGAATGCTTCATTGGTTCCGTTATTTCTTAGAACCAATCAAAGAATATATGAAGACTAATTGTAAAGGCGATTGGATTCCTTATTTGGTTCTCCATTTTTCTAAAGTCATTCTAAGCCAAATTTCCCATAAAAACAGATGGAACTGCTTAGAAAATTTGGGAAGATCATAATCTTCTGCAAACACCACATCCAAACACAAATTACACAAGAGTCTCTCTGGTCCAGCTTCCTTTCCAAAAAAGAAAGGGAGAAAGCAGATGCCTTCATAATTTCCACAGACCACAAACCAGGTTTTCAGTTAAAGTGAGACATTTTACAGTAAAATCAGTCTTGATTTTTCTAGCACAATATGGAAACATTTCGGTTTTGCTAGTTAAATTTCCCACCCAGTAAGCACGTATTGTTGGTGACTACTCTCTCCCCTGCCCCCTACCTTGGCGGTTGCAAGTGAAAGGATTTAAGTGGTAAGAGAGCAAGTCAGAAAGCAGCTAATAGATGCGGAAAATCAAGTAAATGTGCGTTGGGGTGATCCCTTTTTATCGTGGGTACTTCAGATGCACAAGTAGAGAGCACAGCGTAAGGAACACCCGTGTCCTCTGACCCACTTTCCCCTCATGTTTCATAGAGTTTGTGGGAATTGGGTTTGGGTTCACGCTGCTATTCACCAGAACCTTCTGACGTTGTGAGGCTTGTGGCAGAGGCCGTACACACTTTCTCTTGTCCGTGTTGGTAAACCTTTTGCTAGATTTTATTTTACTTTACTTTGGTTGGTATTTATTATTGTAGGTAGTAGGTGAAAAAGATTCTGTAATTAGGTGAAGATGCTTGGAGGGGGCTTCATTCCCTGCCTTTTTTAAAAATTTTTAAATAATGTAAGTGTATACAGACAGTAGAATCATGAATCTCCATGTACCCATCTTCTAGTTCATTATTAACATATGGTCAGTTTTCTGTCCTCTATGTGCCACCAAACAGCCTTTCCCCCTACCCTGGACCTTTATGGATTGTTTTATTTTTAAAAATTTTTAATGTTTATTTATTTTTGAGAGATAGACAGCGTGAGTGGGGGAGGAGCTGAGAGAGAGGGAGACACAGAATCTGAAGCAGGTTCCGGGCTCCGAGATGTCAGCACAGAGCCCGACGCGGAGCTCGAACTCAGAACTCACGGAGTGCGAGATCATGACCTGAGCCGAAGTTGGCACTCTACTGACCGAGCCACTCAGGCACTCCTTTGTTGGGTTGTTTTAAAGCAAGTCCTGGATATTTTATCACTTCACCTGTAAATACTTTTTTATATGTCTGTAGTGGGTAGGCATTTGGAAAAAACAAAACCACAAATCCAATGTCACATCTGAAAATTTAACATCTCCTTAATAGCAAATACTCAGTGAGTGTTGTTCCCATTTGTTTTATAAATGTTTTTGTGGTTAGTTTATTCAAGTCAGGACCAAATGAGGTCACATTTCCTTTGGTTGGTATGTCTCTTAAGTATCTTAATATGTAGTTTCTTTTGTTTTTCTTTTATCCCTTTTTCTTCCAGTTTCCTTATTGAAAAACTGTTGTTTCTTTAGAATTTCCCACATTGTGGACTTTGTTGATTGCATCCTTTTGGTGGCGGTTAATATGTTTCTCTTTTATGAATTGCCCCTTAAATTGGTAGGTAGATCTTAGGCTTAATCAGATTCAAGATTGATTATTATTACTATTATTTTTTTTTAGTTTGTTTATTTATTTTGAGATAGAGCCAGGAGAGAAGGGGCAGAGGATCCAAAGTGGGCTCTGTGCTGGCCGCAGGGAGCCTGATGCAGGGCTCAAACCCAGGAACCATGAGGTCATGACCTGAGCTGAAGTTCAATGCTTAACCCACTGAACTACGCAGGCAACCCTTGAGGTTAATTCTGATGGTAGTGGTTTAGAGAATACTTCATGCGAGTTTATGTTGATTTCTTAGTGCATTTCTTCAAGAGACATAGTGTATGGTTGGCTGTCTTCTTGATATTAAATTTAATCAGTGGATTTGGTTATCGTCGGCTTGATCCATCCATTGTAAATTTCCCATCACGCTTTTGCCTAGTTGGTTTTTAGCAGCTATTGATGATCATTGCCTAGATACTTTTCTCATTACATTAGCTTTTTACCCTGTATTTTTTTTCTGTAATTTAAAATAAATTATGGAACTCATGATATTTCATTCCAGTTTCTTTATTATGTATTTTTAAAAAGATATGGACATTTTCCCATTTAACCAGAACACTATTATTATATAACAATCAGTTGGCAACAATTCTCTAATATTATGTAATATCTAGTCTGTATTAAAATCTCTCCAGTCATCCCTGTGACATCCTGTATAGGTTATTTATCGAACCAGGATTCTGTCAGGGAGCATATACTGCATTTGGTTATTGTTTTTGTCACTTTAAGTCTTTTGTAATTTAAAATGCCTCTTCCCATCCCTTGCCTTTTCACTGTCTTTTCATGACAGTGATCTTCGGAGATACAAGCAGAGGCCTAATATCTAGTAAACTCTTTTTCTGGGTTTGTCTGATGGTTTCCATGTGTGATGTTCAAATTAGTCTTCCATACTCTGTATTTAATATAAAGTAAAATGTAGAGCTATATGCTAGGTTAATTTAAGAATAAACATTTGTGGTAAGACTATCTAATAGCCAAGTTGTAAGTTTCTTATTAAATTTTATCAGGAACCATGTAATGCCATATAATACTTTCTCACTGTTGTAGCTGAGATGGTTTAAGATGGTGACTGATCTTGGGGCGCCTGAGTGGCTCAGCTGGTTAAGTGTCAACTCTTGATTTAGGCTTAGGTCATGATCTCATGGTTTGTGAGATCAAGCCCCATGTCGGGCTCTGTGCTGACATTGTGGAACCTCTTTGGGATTCTGTCACTCCCTCTCTCTCTGCCCCTTCACTGCTCATGTGGGTGCACGTGCTCGCGCTTTCTCTTTCCTCTCTCAAAAAAATAAACATTAAAAAAAAGATGATGACTGATCTCCTCATTATAAAATTACAGTTTTCCGTTTGAGGAGAGCATGTAATCTGGGAGTTGTGAAACTTAGGCACCATACGAACATCAACTTTTCAGTCTTTCATCTAAATGTTAGAATCGATTGGTGACTCCTCTGAATCGATTATCTCACTAGGGATGGCAAAATGATGATAAAATAGGATTCAAAAAATTTGTGATCAAATACACATAACTAAAATTTACCATCTTAACCATTTTTGAGTGTACAGTGATGATTGCTGTTCAGCTAAACTCCAGAACTTCTACATTTTGCAGAACTAAAACTCTGTATCCTAAAATGGGACTTTTAAGTTTTATCATTACTTCAGCTTCATAAGCTTGTAATTTTCTGTGCAAAATAGCTTTCCTTCTTTAATGTGGGCTATTTGATTGCTGTGAAATACAATTTTTATTTGAAGTGCAGGATAAACAACTGAATGTCTCCCTTTACCACATTTCTGAATAAGCCATTAATTAATATAATACTTATCTCATGTTTGTTTGTCTGACTTTCTCTGTTTTGAGCGTCATTGTTGGCTTGTGGATTTTTATATTGTCCTTGTATTTCAGTCAAGCACAGTCAATTCAGTTATTCTTATAATGTTCAAATTGTCCCAGCTTTGGCCTATGGGAACCCCTTTCAGCTGGCTCATGAGTCCTTTTGACATGATCTTATCAGAATCTGCAAGCAAGGAATATGTTTATTTAAAGGCAGTAACACTTCTTTTGGAGAATAGGGTCAATTCTTTATTAGCCATAGCACACACAAAAAAAGCATCTGTGTTGTAGGAAAGTGCCATAGAGCAGAGTAAGATCTTGATAGCAAAGTCCTAATTCATCAACATATGGGAAAACAGCATGATGTTAGGTGATCCCTAAAGTCTTTTATCATTTTATGATCTGTGATCTTTTACCATTTAACCAGAAACAGTTGTTTTACTATTTGGTGTTTATTGGAACACAATATTTCCCATTTTTTAAAAGTTGATTTATTTGAGTAATCTCTACCTCCAATGTGGGGCTCGAACTCGTGACCCTGAGACTGAATTGCATGCTCTTCTGACTGAGCCATGCAGGATCCTCAGAACAAAATATTTCATGAGTGAATGTTGTGAGATTTTGTCTTGAATAACATCTTTATTACTTTCTTCCTATTCTGATAGTCTGCTTCCCGGGCCATGAATTAAAGGAATGTGAATTTGGAAAAGCAAGAGTTTCAGCGTATTTCACAGTTATAGAGTCCATCCTCAGGAAGTGAGAAGGGGTTTGCATCGTAGCCTTTGCCTTTTATTCCAACATACCGTGGCCGAACATCCCACATGGAGCCTTGTGACGCTAGCTCAGTAAGCCGCTGCCTGTTTCCTGCAGACACCTTTATTTCCTCTGGTTGGGGTAAACAGATGAAGTTTCATCAAGAATTTAGATGTAAAACTGAATTTGTGAAGATCTGTTTTGTATATCCTAACACTTACGTCATGTTTCCAAACCTCTGGGAAGTTACTGTCTGACGTTTTAAAAAAATATGTGAATTTTCTAAATTGACTTGTCTTTTCCCATTATAGAGTTTAATGTGGAGAGCGGTGATCCCATAAGCAATAATTCTTTTCAGTTTAGCCTATTTTCTTTTCCAGAATAAATGTGGCTGTTTCATCATTATGCCCTCAGTGGTCACCACGTGTGTCTTGTTAAGTATTCAGTATGAATTGCCAGTTATTTTTAATACTTTGAACATTTACTGAATGTTGGGCAGAAGTACAGATAATACAGCTGCATACTATACTGATAAAAACAAAATACTGTGCCTTGGAAAACCACTTCTTTCAGAATAGAAAGAAGTACTCTGAAATTCTGTATCCATCAGTGAGTGAAGTTCTGGAGTAAATAAAAGGTTATACTGTGCTTTAGTTAGAAGTATTTCTTTTCAGCCTTAGGCATGATTGGTTTGTAAAATAAGATCGTTTTTGTATCTATAAGAAGACTATTAATTTTTTTATTCAAAAGCCAACGTTAAAAAAATATGTGAAGTTGCTTTAACTGCGGAAACTAGGAGTATCATAATATGTAGTAAATAAAGTTTACTCTGTAAATTTTCCAGATGGTGACAGCAACTGGAAGAATTTGGTTTGTTTCTTTCTCATTCACCACATTAATGAATTGTGAATTAGTGCAGTTGAAATCTGTACTGGACTGTCCATATAAGACCATAAAGACTTGGTATCTCTTGTATGAGAAATCCCAGTGTATATGTTTAGAGAGGTAGTCATTGTCTCCATCACTGAAACAAAGGATTCGAGACATCATAAGGGAATATATATATATAGTAAAATTGCTTAAATAAAAACAAATTGATGCCAAGTAAATTATAAGTACAAGGAAAATATTAAAATGAAGATCTGGGGGCACCTAAGTTGGCTCAGTCAGTTAAAGTGTTTGACTTTGGCTTAGGTCATGATCTCATGGTTCATGAGTTCAAGCCCCACTGATAGCTAAGAGCCTGGATCCTGCTTCAGATTCTGTGTCTCCCCCTTTCTCTATGTCCCTCCCCTGCTGCGTGTGCTCTTTCTCTTTCTCAAAAATAAACGTTCAAAAAATAAAATGAAGATCTGCTGTCCACACATTTGTTCCTGGACATATCTAACCTGTAGCTGTAGACTGTCACATATTTTTATTGATACTCTGTCTATCTTTGTATGTATATTTGTGTATGTCTTATTTTTATATAAGAAATATTTAAGGAATATGATGCTTGATAAAGCCACTGCTCTTCTGGAGTGTCTCCTGGAAATTATTAAAGATTTTTTTCCGTGAATAAGATCTTTAGATGAGGCCAAGTTTTTAAATTTTTTGGAGAGAGTGAGTAGGAGAGAGAGAGAATCTTAAGCAGGCTTTATGCCCAGTATGGAGTCAGATGTGGGGCTAAGTCTCATAACTGTATGATCATGACCTGAGCCGAAATTAAGAGCTGCACACTCAACTGATTGAGCCACCCAGGTGCCCCACCCATCTAAAGTATAAAGATAATTATAATAATTAACTTTTTTCAAAAATGTTATGGCCTGATATTTAAAAAGATGATGAGCATTTATATGCTTAAAAGCCAATTCTTTTAAATGTTTATTTATTTTTCGAGAGATAGAGAGTGGGGGAAGTTCAGAGGGTGAGGAAAGAGAATCCCAAGTAGGCTCTGCACTGTCAACTCAGCCTGATACAGGGCTCCATCCCATGGATCGTGAGATTATGACTTGAGCTGAAATCAAGTCAGATGCTTCACTGACTGAGACACCCAGATGTCCCTGCACAGAAATTTCTGAAGTACTCATAGCAGTGTAATTGACTTATAATTGGAATTTGAAACCAATTTTTTTTTTTAGTATTTATTTTTGAGAGAGAGAGAGTGAGAGAGAGAGAGAGAGAGAGAGAGAGCGAGCCAGAGCCAGAGCCAGCCTGAGTGGGGGAGAGGTAGAGAGAGAGGGAGACACAGAATCCGAAGCAGGCTCCAGGCTCTGAGCTGTCAGCACAGAGCCCGACACGGGCTCGAATCCATGAACTGTGAGATCGTGACCTGAGGTGAAGTCGGATGCTCAACCAGCCAAATCACCCAGGCGCCTCTGAAACTGATTCTTGATATGGAGAAGATGGATGACCATCTGACAACTGATTTTCTACCCAACACTGATTGACTCGTCCTTACCTCTTTCCTGCCCCTCAGTGGGAAAGGTGACCTCTGTCCAGTCTGAGGATAAATCAGCTCCTCCCAGTTGAACCCAATAATCCTGTCCCTATCACTTTTGGCCTACTCAGAGATGTCCTATTAAGGAAGCCCTAACTGCCCCGTCTTGTTTCCCTTCCTTGAGACAATGATTCTCAGCCCTGGTTGTACATTAAAATTATCCAGAGACCTTTGGGGAAAAAAAGCCTTGGCCCCAATCGAGATCATTTGTATCCCAATCTTAGAATCAGAGATTTGTAGGATTGGAGGAAATAAAAGTTTGATTCTGTAAGGGAACCTGGAAACGTTAAGGGTTTTTTTCTAAAACCAATGCTTCAAATTAACCTAAAGACTTGGAGCAAAACGTCAGGGATTTGTAATTATTCTCCATGGCTAGTTCCCATTCATTTACCATTCATTACCCCAGAATCATTGAATTCCATCCATTCCATCTCCTAATTGTTGGTCACCCTCTTAATCTTCGTATCGCAGTTTGATTCTGCCCTTGATGCTATTATTTTTTTATTACGTCCTTCGGTTGGTAAGATGCTCTTTGATTATGCCTGCCCGTAACTCCTAGCAGCCCCCTTCTGCTCTAAGGGGAGTCAGAATGAGCAGTCTTCATGCCTTGACACCCCCCGATTGCTAGCGCACAGGATCCTTCCCTGTCTTTTGTACAGCTCTAGGTTTCTCTGCGTTTTCATAAACCGTATCTAGAATTCCTTTCTTCTTTCACTTGCTTACCAGTTTCCTACACCGCTTCACAGAATGTTGGCTCCAAAAGATTTTAGCAGCCATTTAATACAGGCTTTTCTAGTTATAGATGAAGAAACTGTGATCCTGAGATGTTAGCTATTCCTGCGCTGCCCAGCCCACAAAACATATTAGCTTGCTTCAGCCCCAGCTTATAAATCAGGTCTCTCTTCACTTTTCACATCTCTTTGAAGATGCAACTCGAATTCATGCCTTTCCCTCAGACTCAGTAAGAGAGTCTATTCTGGCCTCCAAAACAAAAACAGAAACAAAGAAAAAAAAACGTTGATGCCATTTATTGTATCGTAGCAGCCTTTGTGTTGTAATAATAATGAACAAGGATATTGCTGACTTTTGAGTACTTACTTTGCACTGGTCACTGTGTTAATAATCAGCACACTGCTTGTTTCATTTTTGCCTCACAGTCATATTACAGGATAGTGTTATTATTCACATGATCCATAAGGTAACTGAGGTGTAGAGAGGTAAAGTCTTCAAATGATCAAGGCATAGGTTTGAACGCAATTTGATCTAATGCTAGAGCCAACCTCATCTACACCGTTTGCAGTTTTGTGTGTGTGTGTGTGTGTGTGTGTGTGTGTGAACATCTTTTATTTTCCCTGGATTATAAAGGTCTTGATAACAGTGAATAGGTTACTAATGTCTTTGTATCCCCTATCGCCTCTGTCACAGAAGAACTTGGTGACCACATTTTAAAGGTCGAGGCATTGGTGTTCAGTGAGGACGCGAAAGGGCATCTCAGATTTTTAGGTACTAGATCTTGGAAGGAGACACATGTATGTGTTTGATCGAAGTTTCTGTGGACTGTTGTGGGCAGGAGAGTTCCAGGACTTTCCTTGTTTAATGGCTGTAATGAGATATTATGCATTTATTTACCTGTGAGGATTTGCAATGGCATTTCAGTTGCCCATGGTTGTTTCTGGCTTTGTTCACTGTGTTTTGTTGCCTTTAAGTAGTCTTGAATCTCTCTCATCTAGAGTAGTAGCAAATAACTTCTCATATAGGATTGGTCTTTTTAACCAAGAAAGCTCTTGGACGCTTTTCTCAAAGACAGTCTTGAATTTTGTCTTAACTGAGAACTTCCAAACTGTGGGATGCTTAAGCTGTGCAGGTACATTTGATTCCTGCCATGGGTGACACGGATGCTTGTCCTTTTGTAGTCGGGCATTTAGGTGTGAAGACTCTTTTGTCCCTTCTACCTGTTAGCAAAGTGAAACCCTTAAGCTGTTTAGGCATATTGGTTTTCCATTTTTCTAGGATTTGAGGTTAGTTGTCTTTGTTCTTTTGAAATCACCTCCATAGGATATTGTGCCAGCTTATTAATTCTTTAGTGATCAGGAGTATGAGAACTCCTTCCGAGGGAGGTAGGTTTCAGAGTTATAAGGTGATCTTTGAAATATAACTTCCAGGATATTTGAATAAGCTTTTTTTTAGAGGGGGAGTGTGAGTGCTAGAGGAAATCTTCTTTTTTGAGACCTTTTTAAAAAATAAGTTTATTTATTTTTGAGAGAGAGAGGGAGAGGGAGGGAGAGAAATTGGGGGAGGGGCAGAGGAGAATCCCAAGCAGCCTCCGCAGTATTAGCACAGAGCCTGACTTGGGGCTCCAACTCATGAACCATGAGATCATAACCTGAGCCGAAATCAAGAGTCAGACGCTTAACCAACTGAGTCGTCCAGGTGTCCCTGAATAAGCTTTGTAAAAATGAATGGTATCTATATCTTGAGAGGGAAGATAAGTAACATGGTTAGACTAAACCGAGTGAGTATAGAAAAGCACTGGCTTAAGAGAGACTTGAGTTGCTCTAGTCATTATTTTATCATTAACTGATTGTAGGGTCTTGGCAAGGTAACTGAACTTCATTTTCTTCTTTTCTAACTTCTCATGAGTTGGATTATGTCCTTTCCCTTCACCCTCCAAGTATGTTGGTCATCTAGATCTCAAATTCATAGTTTGTTTCTGGTAGATCTGAAACCATAGGTAGTATTCTCACTTGCTTAGGAAAACAGGTCTCTGCTGTTAGTTGACCACAGTATTTAAAAAAAATTTTTTTTAAATGTTTATTTATTTTTGAGGGAGAGGGAAAAGGGTGTGTGTGTGTATGTGTGTGTGTGTGTGTGTGAGAGAGAGAGAGAGAGAGAGAGAGAGAGAGAGAGAGAGAGAGAGAGAGAGAAAGCAGGGAAGGGACAGAGAGAGAGGGAGACACAGAATCTGAAGGAGGCTTCAGAACTGTCAGCACAGAGCCTGACACGGGGCTTGAACTCACGAACTCTGACATCATGACCTGAGCCACTTAGGTGCCCCAGTTCTCTGTGATTTAGGACAATAAATGGAATTTAGGTTTTCAAATTCAAGACCTGAACTTGGGCAAGTAAACCTGGCAAGTTGGCCCAACCTGTAATATTCTGAGGTGAGGTTGTCCTGCCCCGTTGCTTCTTGAGATTAAAGTGTGAATCTGAAAATGCTCTGTAGAGTGGATGGTGACATTTATGGTTTTTTTTTTTTTTTTTTTTTTTTTTTTACTTTGGCTCATTGAGACACTGTGACCTGTGCAAGCCAGTTTTTGAATCGTGAGAAAAATAAAAGGTTTATATAAAAATTTTCTTTAGAGGGACCAAAGTTCTTCTTTCTTTTATTCCCCTTATTTTCTCAGGAGCTAAAAGGAGATAAGAGATACATGACATTGTATTTTATGGATGAAAGTAAATCAAGGAAGGATGAAGTCCTTGTACTGGTCTACAGCTTTCTAAAGGGCTCTGCTACACCCTGATCAGGGGAGGGGCAGAGAGAGAGAGGGAGACACAGAATCTGAAGCAGGCTCCAGGCTCTGAGCTGTCAGCACAGAGCCTGATGTGGGGTTTGAACTCACAAACCTGTGTGATCATGACCTGAGCCAAAGCTGGTCGCTTAGTCCACTGAGCCACCCAGGAGCCCCTCTGCTAAACCCTTAAAAAAAATTTTTTTAAATGTTTTTTAAATTTATTTTTGAGAGAGAGAGAGAGACAGCATGAGTTGGGGAGGGTCAGAGAGAGAGAGAGAGAGAGAGGCAGACACAGAATCTGAAACAGGCTCCAGGCTCTAAGCTAGCTGTCAGCACAGAGCCCGATGCGGGGCCCGAACCCACGAACCGGGAGAGCATGACCTGAGCCGAAGCCGGACGCTCAACCTACTGAGCCACCCAGGCGCCCCTGCTAAACCCTTTTAAACTGACACATCGTTGTGCTGCCCTAAGGCTGTTGCCTTTTCTGTGATTTTCGACATGATGTACAGAAAACTATTTAATATGTGAACTTGGTCAAGGCTTTATCTGCTAAGTATTTCTTTGAGTGGTTTTCTCTTCAAATGTGGTTTTAGGGACATTTTCCTCAGAATTGCAGCCATTTTGAGATTTGCTGTATTATTGAAACAGGCCTGTTTCCTCTTTCCCTTACACATCCCTTTGAAGGAAATGTCCTTGGTCATCTGTGATGATGCCTTCTTCTTCCTCATGAAATAATTTCATGGTGTTTAAAGAGGGAAATGTAGCTTCTGCCAATGTGAATATTTAAATAGAAGGTTTTTTCTGATTCTCATTTATATATTTTATTGAATGCTGCCTTCAACTGGAAAGACACTGAGACAGAAGACATAGTAGAACATCATAGTCAGAATCTTGAAGAAGACATGCATAATATCCATGGTTCATTTTAGAGAATGTAATTAGTCACTCATGAGTAGAATTATTTATTTATTGTTTTGGTTATAAATGTTTATAATTCTACTAAATTTTCAGTTAGTATGTTTATAAATTATTTTCTTTTTTGTAGGGTCAATTAATGTAATGGAAGAATTGGATGAGGAAATCAGGAAGTTTTGAAGGGTAACATGGGCCAAGAGTTGAATTTAATTTGTTGTAAAATTTGTGGTTAATTAACTCAGATGATTCTAACACTTAGAAATTAGCATGTATTTTCTCAACCTGCTTATTGGCACAAACCTGTTGAATTTGCTACATGTATGTTTGATTATTTCAGAGCAATTTTGGTTCCCTAGTCAGTCTTTTCTGTGGCATTTTTGGGTTTTTGTCCATTGCTGTTACTTTGTAGCTTGCTTTCTCATGCCTGTGTGTTTAATCATGGTATGGTTTCTCATTCTTGCCTGTTGGCTTACTTTTCTACCCATTAGTCTAACTGGACATATTGGTAAATCTGTTTTTTTTAATACTTTATTTTTAATCTCTACACCCAAAATGGGGCTTGAACTCACAAACCTGAGATCAAGAGCTGTGCTCTTCACCACTTGAGCCAGTCAGGCACCCCTGGGTAAGTCCCTTTAAGTTAACACTTAAACCAATAATTCGATCATTTTGCCTTTTTTGGAGGTACCTACTAGGTATTTAGCATTGTACTGCATTTTAATATTCCCTACCATTCTTGATAAACTTTTGAATTCGTTAGAGCCTTCGGTACGTTAGAGCCTCTAGGTGAGGGTGTGAATTTATTAGCATCTGTTGCTGTGTGCTGGTGCTTATAGTTGACTACAAGTACATTTTTACAGGATGAATCTGGTGGAGTCATATACATGATTCAGATGAAGGAAGTTATTTAATACTGAGATAAGTGGTTGAGAAATTGTCTTTCTAGAAATGCAGTGCATTTTAAAGAGGGACTGTTTGAGGGTCTAAAATACACAGGGGAGACTGCATGTTTTCCTCTGATCTTACCACCATGCAGAGGAAAGCTTACGTAAAAGTGACCCAGCAGTAACTTTCTGCCTTTAGAAGATATAACAGATGTAATACAAGTAAGTTCTGGCTATTAGGCAATGGAGAAATACTTTCAGTAGAAATCTGTTGATGCTGGGTGCCTGGGGGACTCAGTCGGTTAAGCGTCTGACTTGATTTTGGCTCAGGTCATGATCTTAACGATTTGTAAGTTCAAGCCCTATGTTGGGCTCCGTGCTGACAGTGCAGAGCCTGCTTGGGATTCTCTCACTCCGTCTCTCTGCCCCTTCCTTGCTCGTGCTCGCTCTCTCTCTCTCTCTCTT
Source organism: Suricata suricatta (assembly GCF_006229205.1). NCBI lineage: Eukaryota > Metazoa > Chordata > Mammalia > Carnivora > Herpestidae > Suricata > Suricata suricatta. The sequence continues at coordinate 113,256,070 of NC_043706.1, read as the reverse complement.
AAAATAAATAAACTTAAAAAAAGTCTATTGATACAGTTTCAGCAATTTATGAGCACCTGCTGTAAGAGTTGCTTATAAATGCTTAAAAGCCAAGGCTTGGAAAGGTGGTGGTTAGAACAGGAGGTTCACACCATGGTAAGGGTCAGAGGCTGCCCTGCCCAGTGGAGGGGCTCAGGCTCTGCAGTCACTCAGAGCTTGCACTCCACCTTTGCCTCTGGTTGGCTTTGCCCTTCAGGACATCCCTTCTCTCAGCCTCCGGTCTGGAGCAGCTGATAGTGGATCCCTAACAGGCCCCTGAGCCCTTTGTTAAAGTAGTTAAAGAACTGCAAACAGTAGCTTTGAATAAGGGGTGTGTGTGTGTGTGTGTGTGTGTGTGTGTGTGTGTGTGTGTGTGTGTGAGAGAGAGAGAGAGAGAGAGAGAGAGAGAGAGAGAGAGAGAGAGAGAGAGAGAGACTGTGAACATGAACATGTTTGTGGATGGTCACAGTACACCTGTTATCCTCATCGGGTTGGGGGTGCTGCATGGAAAAAAACAACACAAAACAAATTTTCCCCTGAGGATTTCCTTGTTGGATAAAGGGCTCAGAACAATCAAATCTTGGTGCAGATGTTAGGCAGTGAGTGTGACACCGACAGCTGTGGGCCTAGTGAAGATCAACGTCTAGCAGTTTGGTAGCAGTTTAATGTCACTGGAATGTTTATGCAATTGCTTTGTAATTTGACAGGCATCTCAAAGTTTCCAAAGTAAATGTATGAAATCAAACATTCTTTGACATGTGAATCAGGATTCTATGGAGAGAAATGCACTATTAATTTCTGGAATTAATTTGGCAATTTAAAAATAGAGCTGTGATAGCTCTAATCCTTTCTGCATGTTTTCAAACTTTTGTTTCCATAGGATAAAACTGTAGAATGTGAATTTAGCTTTTGAAATGATAGCGATTAAAGTACTATTTGTCCAGATCATTCTTCAGTATTTGACTAGTGGAATTGACTAACAATGCCTTTTCATAAATACTCAAGAAGGGAGAGAGATGGAGTGATACATTCAGATTTTTGCTAAATGACACTCAATTGTTAAGCTTTTCAGTCCTAAGCAAATAGAGAAGTCCTCACATTCACCTGATTGATGCTTTTCCTAAGTATAGCCCCCCAAAGGGGAAAATAAGTCATAAGGAGGTAGTCTTGTATTTCCTTAACAGAATTTTGTAGAGAGAAGGACTAGGGAGAATACCCATGTAAATACGGAATGTTTAAGATTTTCTTTTTCTCTTCGGTATTCTCTCTCCAGTGTTATCACTAATGAGTTATACTGATGGGAAGGAAAGGATGAACTGATCAAAATGTGAGAGAGAGAGGCACCTGAGTGGCTCAGTCTGTTGAGTGTCCAGCTTCAGCTCAGGTCATGATCTCACGGTTCGTGGGTTCGAGCCCCACATCGGGCTCTGTGCTGACAGCTAGCTCAGAGCCTGGAGCCTGTCTTTGGATTCTGTGTCTCCTTCTCTTTCTGAACCTCCCCTGCTCATGCTGTCTCTCTCTTTCTCAAAAATAAATAAAAAACATTTAAAAAAAAGTGAGAGAGAATTTTGCTACCTGAAGAGTAGCTCCATTTTCACTTCGCAGCACCCCAGCCGAGTTGAGCATCCTTTATGGGGCACCCAGAGTAGTTGGGTCATTTACAAATGCAACAAGACTTCCATAGGACATGGGGAGAACTGGGAACACAAGGAATAAAGATATCGCAAATTCAGATTATTTTGTGGTGAGAAACATTGTTTCAAAATGATTATTTCTAAAATTTCAGTCACTTGAGTAAGTATGTTTGGAGAATAATGAAGAGAAAAATATATGTGTAAATATGTGTTTACCATTAACAAGTAATGTACTTTGGATAATGTTCCATGAAACTGGCGTGATTTACGTATGATTCAGATACTCGGATATATGATTTAGATACTGTATAACCTTTTCTTCTGATATGGAGACATCAAGCCTTCTGTTGTCTGAGGGCTATATCAGTACACATGTACTTTTGTGTAGTGTTTTTAGTGTTCAAAGAACTGTATCAAATTTAACAGTTTAATCATATGTTTATAGTTGACATTTTCCCTTTTAAAATCATAAATCAGCTAGAGTCAACTTTTTGTATAGTCTAGTGTGTACTGAACATTAGATAATGGGATATTTTTATTTCATTGCTTTGTTTTCCAGGGAGCAAAATCGTCACGCTGAGGGATGACCCAGTGCATTAGTGACAAATAACACGTGACAAGGTAGTCTCAGAGGGGGAAATGAGTTTTGTACACAGACTGGAAAACCACTGTGCCTGTGTCACAAAGGACTTGCTTAGCTTCTGCTTTTCTTTCTTTCCTTTTTTTTTAAATGTTTATTTTTGAGAGAGAGAGAGAACACACAGAGCATGAGCGGGAGATTTTTGAGAGAGAGAGGGAGATACAGAATAAGAAGCAGGCTCCAGGCTCTGAGCTGGGAGCCGTGAGATCATGACCTGAGCCGAAGTTGGCCGCTTAGCCAGCTGAGCCACCTAGGCGCCCCTAGCTTCTACTTTTCTAAGGGGCCTAATAATTTTATTTTTCCCTCTGTGGAAATAGTCTTGTAAAACAGTTACTAATTCTTAGTAGGTGTCAGTAATTCTGATGTTCTAGAGTAGTTGGTAATGTGAGTTGTGATTTGCTATCATCTCTTTGTTCAAAAGAGGAATGAAGGACAAATCTTCACAAATTACAACGGCTAACTTTTAAACTCTGATATACAAACTCTGATTTATAAAACCATATTGGATTACTGGCTTTCTGTTATCTGTTCCCATTTTTTGGTCAGATCTTTTGAAATTATTTTTGCAGTCACCAAATAAGTATACTGCATTGGGGATGTTTGAATTTCGCTTAGGCACTTATGGTAGAAGTTATGGTACAGAATTTTCACTTTGCTTTCCTTGGAAATATTTCAAGTGCGGGCAGTTTGGGATGAATGATTTAAAATTGGGTATCAGCAGAAACGTGAATTGACCTTTGAATATTACAAGACTCTTGGAAACATGAATAAATACTTTCTGGAGAATTTTTTTTAAGTTTATTTATTTTTGAGAGAGAGAGAGAACGCGTGTGCATGTGAACAGCAGAGGGACATAGACGGAGAGAAAGGGAGAGAGAGAGCGAATCCCAAGCAGGCTCCATGCTGTCAGCACAGAGCCTGACATGGGGCTGGGTCCCACAAACTGTGAGATCAGGACCTAAACCTAAATTAAGAGTGGCTCAACCAACTGAGCCAACTAGGTGCCCCAAGAATTCCTTTTTAATTTTGTGGGGGGGAATCAAACTCCCGTTCATCATTAAATCTCTAATTTCTAAGTTTAGGAACTCAGTACATTTTTGTAGAAGCGGGGGAGAGCTTAATAAGCTGAAGTTTTCCCAGTTGGGTGACTATCTTAAGGCAGTGCTGGCTTTAAACATGTATTTACCCAGGAAATGACATGCACACAGCTTTGTAAACTTGTAAAGTCATCACAGTTTTTTTTTTTACTTGTTTTCCTGGTATGATGCAGAAGGGGCTGATGACTACAGGGCATGAACACTGCATAACGATGAAGGGACCTCAGAGATTATCCATTGACTTAAACGAGACGAACAAGCTGCTCTGCTTTAGTGAAGTGTTGTTATCTTGCGATAAACTTTGGGACGAGAACTTAAATCACTTAAGCGTTTCAGTTTTGCTGATGTAATGTCGTTATGAACTCCTCGGAGTGATGCTGGTCCCGTTGCTGTGACGTTTGGCTCGTGGAGCCACTATTAATAATTAGCTGTGTTCACCACCAGCCCTGTGTCTTTTTGGCAAACGTTTGCGTCTCTGCAGGTTTGTGAGGTAACGGGTAATAATGGTTTGACTCGCTAGGCTACAGTATGCCCTGTCCCAACCTGCCAAACCCCCGTGGTCCAGGGGGAGCTCTAGCCCTTCCTCTGGGGCCTGGAAACACGCTCTCCCTGTGGAAACGAAGTGTATTTGCTTTACTGTCAGCTTTTGCTGTAGTAAAATACATGCTTGGACGGGAGTCTAGATTCTAGGCCCTGCTGTTTTGGTTAAGTGCATTTCAGATTTAAAGGAGTCAATTACATCTAACGGTGCTGGCTTGCAGAAAGAAGAGAAGACAATTTCAAACCCAACGTAGTTTATAGGCAGGAAGTTTAACTTTTTGCTACTTGGTCTTCATCGGGTGCTTTTCATTTATTAGGAAAACATATATCTTTTTTGTGTATATTGTCTAGCCCCATACCCAGTATGTACTTGGAGTAAGGGATATAAAAGAGGTAAGAATTCCTGTAGTTGAGCTTTTACAATGTTAGACAGTGAACTAATTAGGTAGAACAATGACAGAGTGATGTGTATTATTGAGGTACCTGGATGAATTTATAGTGAGGGGAGAAGATTGGAAGCACTGATGAATCAGATTGGAAAAGGGGAAGGGGCGGCAGCATGGAGGTGCTGAGAGGCATTGCTCTCAAGACTTGACTGTGGAGCGGCCACACTGGCTAAAGGACCAGGCGGAGGGCCTTCCTGACAAACTGGAGGAGTTGAAATCCCGTTCGAAAGACAGGTGACAGGGAGCCATTGTAGCTGGTGGGTGATGATGAGATGAAAATAACATTTAAAAAGGTGAATAGGGTTTGGCAGAGATGTGCAGGCCTCAATTGGCATTGTACCCCAGGAGTGACAAGTTAGTGACACGCATTGGCTTCCCTCACGGTATGACATTTATGTTGTTTAATTCACTTGAGCCCAGAGTATGAACCTCTCTGCCTTACAGACACAGATTCGATTTGTCAAGTCAGTATCCTGTTACTAATGGGGCTTTTGGGAGCTGAATATTGTCCTTCCTCCTCCCCCACCAAGCAAGAAAAGCAAAAATCAAACCCAACTCTCATAGACAAATAATGAACATTTAAAAGACATGGGCGAGTCTAAATGACTAGAATGCAATTTATTAACTTATAGTACGAAATACAAAGGGTGAGAGGAATATTCACGTCATCCGGCCTAGATTCGCTTTTTGGTCACATTGCTCATTGTCTGGGAGTGAGTTGTGAGGGTGGATTCAGGACTCGAAGTTTGGTTATAATGCTTAAGAGAAGGTTTGGGAGTAACTCTTTGCTGTCTTTTGAATCTGTTTTCTGCCTGTTCCAGGCTTGGTGCTTTGTTGTGTTCATACAGCATCAACACAATGGACCCAGGCCCTGCCCTCAGGCATCCTCACTGTAAGGCTGTTCTTGCTACAGGGGACCAGTATGCCGGTCAGTCTGACCACATACTCTCTCCCTCTGAATGTCTCCTCATTGCTGGCCACTCTCAAAATTGACAAACTTTTCTTTCTTTCTTTCTTTCTTTCTTTCTTTCTTTCTTTCTTTCTTTCTTTCTTTCTTTCTTTCTTTCTTTCCTTCTTTCCTTCTTTCCTTCTTTCCTTCTTTCTTTCTTTTTCTTTTTTTTAATGTTTTTATTTATTTTTGAGAGAGAGACAGTGTGAGTAGGGCAGGGTCAGAGAGAGAGGGAGACACAGAATCCAAAGACAGGCTCCAGGCTCTGAGCTAGCTGTCAGCACAGAGCCTGATATGGGGCTCAAACCCACGAACTGTGAGATCATGACATGAGCCCTCCAGGTACCCCAGGCAAACTTTTTTTTAAGTCATTTTACTAATTTCGGTCTTTGTGCCTCAGGTCTTAAGTGACTCAGGGGCACTTGGTATCTTTTAGGTGATTATACACAGCATTGTTTTGATCCACTTTGTGATGATTTTTCGATGTTAGTAGAGGACAGTCGTACATTTAGGTTTCCTTTCGCCCCTATGAACTGCATACAGTTTAAAATAGACCAAGAGTGCTAGCAGCCTGGTAAACCAGGGGGGTGGCTGAAGCGTTCAGCTTCTACTCGCAGTTACATTCTGGTTCTCAGCTCGCCTTGCTGCTTGTACAGTATTTCTTTTTTTAATTTTATTTTTACATTTTATTTATTTATTTTGAGAGAGAGAGAGAGTGTGTGTGTGAGCAGGAGAGGAGGACGGAGAGGGAGAGCGAGAATGCCAAGTAGCCTTCACGCTGTCAGTGTGAAGCCTGATGCGGGGGCTCAAACTCAAACTGTGAGATCATGACCTGAGCCGAAATTAAGAGTCAGGTGCTTAACGGACTGAGCCGGCCACCCAGCCACCCAGGTGCCCTGCTTGTACGGTATTTCTATACCTTTAGGGATTGCTGTGGGAATAAAGACAGAGGAATGAATCTACCAACGTTTGCAAAGAACAGGTGATAAATTCTAGTTAAGACAAATGTGGGTGAAGAAGAAGAGGGAGTTAGAGGCAACTCGGAAGTGAAAGCCCAGGGGGAAGTTGGTTTTGTGGGGAGATGATTGATCCAGGTGGAGATGAATACAGGCCAGTGATTTGATACTGTGACTTTGGTGATTGATTAAGGCCAGAAATGTACACTTGGGTGGTCTTTGTTAAGATTAATGACTGTCTGATTTTGAACAAGTCTGTTTAAAAAAGTGTAATAATTCATGCTTTACGTTACTTAGGATGTTGGTTTAATGATTAATAATAGAAAAGCTAACATTGTGGTGTTTCCCTAAGTGCTTTTGTCTGCATGATCTCATTTAATCTTCAAAACAAGCTGGGAATTGGATACCCCTATTCCTAGCATTTGGGAGAGGAAGCAGGCTGAAAGTGGCACCCAAGATCAAATACGAACGAGGGCAGAGTTAGGACCGAGCTTCCACTCCTAACTACTACAGTGGCATTGCCTCTCGATTAGATAATTTATAGAAAAGCAATAAAAAAGCATATGGCTTTGGGAGCCCGAGTGGCTGAGTGGTTGGATAAGCGTTGACTCTTAATTTCGAGAGAGATGGAGCCCCACATTGGGCTCCGCCCTGATAGGATGGCATCTGCTTGGGATTCTCTCTCTCCTTCTCCCTCTCTGTGTCTGTTCCCTTCCTCCACTCACACTCTCTCTGTCTCCCTCAAAATAAATGTTTTTGAACATTTTTTATGTCTTTATTTTGAGAAAGAGAGAGAGACAGAGAGTGAGTGGGGGTGGGGCAGAGAGAGAGGGAGACACAGAATCTGAAGCAGGCGCTGGGCTCCGAGCTGTCAGCACAGAGCCCGATGTAGGGCTCGAACCCATGGATTGTGAGATCATGACCTGAGCCGAAGTTGGCCGCTTCAGCTGCTTTGGCACCCCAAAAATAAATGTTACCAAAAAAAGGGCATATGGCTTAAAAAACAAAAAAACTCGAAGTAAGCAAAGTAGAAGGAGACCTCCAGTGGAAAGAAAATGGGCTTACCCGTAGAGATGGAGGAGTAGAGGGGAAGTGGATTAGGAGACAGAAGAAGAATGGCTTTAAATCCAAATAGAGGTGTGTTAAGGAAGAGGTTTGTTATTAAACATCAGCCAAGAATATAAGTAGAAGACAGGAACTGAAAGTCCTACAGGCGGCTTTTCGCTCTTCCTCAGGTTTCACCTGAAATACCACTTCCTCAGAGAGCCCCTGAGATTGGTTGGGATGGGACAGTATATAGAGCCATGAGTATCCAGTGCTGCTTGTAACTTCTCGTGCTTAGCAGGCCCTTGACATCTGCTAAATACAAGAATGGCAGCTGGAGCCCTTCGGGGTATAAATAAGACACGGTGGTCCCTGCCCTCAGAGACGGCTCATTCTCATTGGGAAACTTGATTGTTCAGAGAGAAATTGTCTAGAGCTAGTGAGTAGCTCTCAGAGTTGCCATGAGTGCTTTGGCTCATGGTGCTACTTAGTCACCATCTGTCTCATGCCATTCTGTGACAGAAATGGGAGCCTCTTGAGCAGGGGATGTTTAGTAGTGCCTTAGCCTCTTCCTTGGCTTGGATGTGAGACCTTTTTTAATGCACACCCCTCCTTCCTGGCTGCTCTGCTCTCTCATTTCCCAGTAACCTCCGCCATAAACCCTACACTTCAGTGATACCAAATTACAGATTACTCATTCTCCTCATGACGCCATGTTTGTTCTATGGCTTGGGCCCCCTATATCTGTTACTCCCTGTGCCTGTTTTTCCTTTTCCTCAGCTGTCAAACTTCTGCTGACCTTCCAAATTGGATTGGAAAAGTGGGGATCCTAGTGAGTTTTCCTGGCACTTCTGTCCCCCCTGTGACAGGAGGTCTCCTCTTCCTTAGTGATTCTGCCCATGTTGTAGACCTCTCGGATTGCTTCATGCTTCATGATTACGTGTTTGCATCTCTCTCTAACAGTGATTGGGAGTGCTTCGAGAATGAGGGCCATGTCCTACCTTCCTTTTTTTCACTCAGTTTAGCCCAATGCTTGAGTCCTAGGGAGGGTTCAGTAAATAGATCCTGAATGAGTTAAATAATAATGGCTGACTGCCACATATAGACTGGGAGCTTTCTCCAATATTTGTTTTTAAAAAGGTTTATTTATTTGATATGAAAAGGAAGCTAAATACTCCTGTAGACATAGAGTTCTTTTCAGGAAAGGGAAGTTTGTAACCACTGAAAACTGACTCACTAGAAATTAGATGGAACTAATTTTAGAGAGAAAATGAAAGACAACAGGAAAAGAAATGCATAGTAGAGTTGTTTACATCCTTCAAATGATTTTTTGGGTCATTGTGATTGTGTAAACTTTTAGGGCAGTGTTAGGTAAAATTATAAACTTTTTAGGTGTTTTTGATTTACTAAGTAATTACATATAAGAATTAAAATAGCAGTATATTATTAATGTGGAAGGATTGCTTTTGTCATTCTTCCATTTTAGGAAACTTTATAAAAATTAAAAAAAATTTTTAAATGTTTTTTATTTATTTTTGAGCTAGCTGTCAGCACAGAGCCTGATGTGAGGCTTGAACCCACGAAACGCAAGATTATGACCTGAGCTGAAGCCAGACGCTTAACTGACTGAGCCACCCAGGCACCCCTGTATAAAAATTTTTATCTGTAACATGGTTTCCTGGGATGTAATATTTTCATTTTCTTCTAAATTGTTTGAGAGTAAGCACTTTTCAACTCATTTATTCAGTAAATATGTGTCCTTGCCAAACAGAGTTTGTAGGTAATGGGAATAGAATGATTTACAAAATAGACAATAATTCCTGTTTCCATGGAAATCATGTTCTAGAGGCGAGTCTGATACGATGCCACAAGAATGTTATCCATAGCCGTATTTGATTATTTAATATTTGTGATATCCACAAGAGGTTAGTCTTACAATATCCAGTGTTTAACAGGTTTTTAGAAAGCTTCGATATGACATTATTTCTAACTGGAAGGAAATACCCCATAGGAACAAGGGCTGATAAGAGTGATCACACTATTCTTATAACGGCAGCTAACACAGTTGCTTACCACGTACATGTACTGTGATATAATGAGAACGTTTCAATTTCTTTCTTTCTTTAAAGTTCCAATTTCTCTCATCAGCACAGAGCCTGATGTGGAGCACAAAGTTGGATGCTTAACACTTAATTTATGAGATCGATACTCTCAGTGATTTTTATTTTGAAGAGGAGGAAACTGAAGAAAGGAGATTAAATCACTTGTGCGGCAGCTAACTGGTTGACCAGGCTTTGAACGCAAGTATGTTAGCAATTTATTAAGATAAATAAAGCAATGATGAGATTGTTCCCTTGGATGAGAGACTGTGAAGGTTTGAATAGAAAGCAGATGGAGAATTATCTACAGGAGACAGTAAAAAGCATGGGGTGTTTAGGTGGCATACAGTGTAGCGATCCGGAGGACTCCTGGAGTCACTGATGCCTGAATTTGTCACTTAGCAGTTGTGTGCCTTACTTTCATCATCCATGAAATGAGAACAAGAATAATGCCGATTTCATAGGGTTTTTGTAAGGATTAAATTAATTAGTATATGCAAGAACTCTTAGAAGAATGCCTGGTGCATGTGAAGTGTTCAGGAAGTATTAGCTGATGCTCTTACTATTTTTGTTACTGTTCCTTTTCTTTTTTCTTTTTAGAGAGGATTCCCTCTTTCCTGAGGTTTTTTTCTTGTTTATTTTCTTTTTTTAGAAAAAAATGTTGCCATGTAGTTGGGTGTATACCTTCCTTACTTTTCTAAAAAAATTATTTTTAGTGTTTTTTTATTTATTTTTTTGAGAGACAGAGAGAGACAGTGCGAGCCGGGGAGGGTCAGAGAGAGAGTGAGATACAGAATCCGAAGACAGGCTCCAGGCTCTGAGCTAGCTGTCAGCACAGAGCCTGACACGGGGCTGGAACCCATGAACCGTGAGATCATGACCTGAGCTGGAGTTGGATGCTTAACTGACTGAGCCACCCAGGCGCCCCCCTCCCTTACTTTTCTAATTAAGTTTTCTGTTTTGTATCAGTTTGGTGTTTTTGGCCAGGGTTTTGCTCAAGAGGATATTGGAATGTTGTTCTTTGAGTCTAGGTAGGATTTTAAAATATTTTTCAGTAATTCTTGTTTGCCGTAGTTTCCTTCTTTTATTTTATTTTAATGTTTGTATGTTTTTGAGAGAGACGGACAGAGTGTGGGCAGGGGAGGGGCAGAGAGAGAGGGAGACACAGAATTTGAAGCAGGCTCTCAGCTATCAGCACAGAGCCTGATGTGGAGTGCAAACTCATGGACTGAGATCATGACCTGAGCCAAAGTGGGATGCTTAACTGACTGAGCCACCCAGGCGCGCCGTTTGCCATAGTTTCTAACAGAATGTCAGAACCACCAGCCTATAACATAGGAAGTCCTCTCATCTGGAGATGATGCTTCTGAAATGGGACTCTTCTGGGTTATTTGCGTGGCAGGATCCCAGTGCTCACCAAACCACATGAAGTGATGAGAAAGGGAACAAAAGCAAGCTTAAGAACTGTTCCCAGAGCATGAGCAGCATGGCGAGTGAAGAGCTGGGGGTTGTGGGAAGTCCCATCCGTAAACTGAAGAACTTGGATTATAATCATCAGTGACGGGCTATCGGACTTAGAGCCTGAATTGTTGATTGGCATCTCTCACCAAATATACTGTAGGTACTTAGCATAGAAAACCAATTCATCAGTCTTTTTACTGTCATTTCGTTCAGTTGTGGTTAACTCCAGTATTAGTAGCATCTTGGAATGTGGGTAAGTAATAGAAAGGGAGAGGAAACCACTTTGGGTCAAGGAGAATATAGAAGCTAGAATTACAGATTATTTTAGAACATAGTAACGAGAACACTACATAGGAAAACTTGAGAGAGGCTGCAGGAGCTGTAATCAGACATTCATAACTTTATTTTATTTATTTATTTTTTTAAAGTGAACTCTGCCCTCAGTGTGGGGCTCAAACTCACGACCCTGAGATCAAGGGCACCGTACTGTACAGACCGAGCCAGCCAGGTGCCCAGACATTCATAGTTTTAAATTACTGCCATATTAAATTAAAAAAATGAAAATGAACATTGTACTGAAGACAATAGAAAGAGAACTAAGAATAAACCCCAGTAAATAAGGAAGAGGGAGTCGATGATGTGAACAAAAATCGGAAGAGAAAAAATATAAATGCTATTTAATATCTGTTGCAGGGAGAAGGGATGGGGAAGTCACACAGTACAGGATAAATCTTAAGCTATTTTAGTTACTGTAAAAAGAATGAGAGAAAAGTTTTATAGTCTTAGACTAGAAGACCATGGGAAGATATACCTCTGGTAATAATTTAGAAATTAATCAACAAAATAGAAACATTCCCAGGAAAATAGAAATGTTTCCCTTTAGAAGATACAGAAAATCTTGGATGTTAAGGATCATAAAAAAGGTTTAAAAATATGAGTTACTTGGCCTCAACTATTGGAAAGTGTTTTCATGCTACCATGGAACAACAATTTTCTTACTTTTTCAGAATTTAGAACAGTACTAAAGCATTCTTTTTAAAAGTTGAATTTTGGGTGCTTGGGTGGCTCAGTCGGTGAGCATCTGACTTTAGCTCTGGTCATGAGCTCATGGTTCGTGGGTTCGAACTCTGTGTTGGGATCTGTGCTGATAGTGTGGAGCCTGCTTCAGATTCTCTCTCTTTCCAACTCTCTCTTCCCCTCCCCACTCCTCTGTCTCTCAAAAATAAGTGAACATTTATAAAAAAAAAAAAAGTTGAAGACCAACATAAACTTGATAATAAATACTGATCAGAATAGTGGGGAAAAAAAGAAAAGTTATAGGCTAATGTCACTCCTAAGTATATAGTCGGACCCAGCAGCCCTCTCTCCCCCACCCCCAGTTCCCCAAAGTCTATTATAACCAAATGGATTTCAAGAATGCCAAAATAGGGGCTCCTGGGTGGCCCGGTCAGTTGGGCATCTGGCTCTTGATTTCAGCTCAGGTCATGATCTTAAAGTTCATGGGTTTGAGCCATGTCAAGCTCCGCACTGACAGTGGGGAGCCTGCTTGGTATATTCTGTCTCTCTGTCTCTCTCTGTCTGTCTGTCTCTCCCTTCCCTGCTTTCACATGCTCCTCTCTCTCAACATAAATAAATCAACTTGAAAAAAACAAAAGAACATAAAATGCAGGAATAATATACCATTTCAGATTCCTTTAATAGATTTTTTCTAAAATTCATATGCAAATGAACGTGTGTACAAGAATAGCCAAAATAGGGGTGCCTGGGTGGCTCAGTCGGCTAAGTGTCGGACTTCAGCTCAGGTCATGATCTCACAGTTTGTGGGTTTGAGCCCTACATTGGGCTCTGTGCTGACAGCTCAGAGCCTGGAGCTTGTTTCGGATTCTGTGTCTCCCTCTCTCTCTGCCCCTTCCCCGCTCATACTCTGTCTTGTTAAAAAAATAAAAAAAGATAGCCAAAATAATTTTGAAGAACACGTTGGGAAGACTTGCCTTACCACACATCAAAGTTCTTAAAAGTGCTGTGGCAAGGATAGATAGATCCTGATATAAACCAATATAAGCCTAGAAACTTGATCTAAATCAAAATAGGGAAACTTGTTAGATTCTAGAAGTGTGGTCTAAATCAGTAGGGAAAGGTGAACTATTAAAGAAGCAAGGTTGGTACATCCATTGATTGTCCATATGGCAGACAAAATGAAATTTCATTTCCTGCTTCATACCATACACAAAAATCATTTTTGATGCATTATAGAGTTAAAGGCATAAAGCCAGGTTTAAAATTTTTTAAGTGAAAATATAAGCAGTTGTGGGAAATAGGGAACACGGAAAATGCAAATTTTAAGGACAAAGATGGAGAAATTTTGACTCTATTAAAATAAACTTCCATACAAGAAGATGCACTACATTGGAAAGACAAGGCTCAGATTAGTGGAATAATGTAATAGATGGTTGAAAGACATTGTTAGCTGCCTTCCTTTCTTTACTAACAAAACCTTAATTTTGTTCCCATTTAAATAAATGGCTTTCTCCTTTGATGTCCTTCAGAGGTAATCAGTGGAGAGCAATGAGAGGTAAGCTAAGAATCTATGGAAAAGCTTTGCTCTCTGAATATGGGGTCTGGTCTCTGTTTTTCCTGTTTCCCCTTCTGCCTGGAATGTGGGTAGCCAGTTTAGACCTTCAGTAGCTCTGTTGCAACCAAGAAGTTGAAGCTACATGTTCAAGATGGCAGGGCAGGAAGTTCCTAGCTTAACAGCTACGGATCACCTACTTCCATACTTACAGTTGTATGAGAAAAATGACTTCGGACTATTCTAGCCATTGTAGGTGGGTTTTCAGGTAGGCTTACTGGCAATAGCCTGTATCCTCCAAGGATCAAAATTTAAGTTATATGAACAACTCTTATAAATCAGTAAGAAAGACAACCTAATAGAAGAATTGAGGATAATTGTAGGCAATTTACAGAGCTGGAAACCCAAATGGCCAGTAAGCATATGAATCTCAGTTAGGAAATGCAATCCATAACCATCAGAACATGAATCTAAAAGTGTCAGGTATTGAGGAAGATGTAGAGAAGTTAGTTTTATTCACTTTTGGTGAGAATATAAATTCTTGGAGAATCTTTTGGCGGTATCAATTATACCTCACTAGACAGCATTCCACTGGTAGATATGTCCTATAGGGACTCCTGCACCTTTCTAGGGAGACATAGAAGCCGTGGTCATTGAGATATTTCAATAGCAAAATAGTGGAAACACTCTCTTCTTCAGTTGGGAGAAAATGAGTTTAGTTTGTGATAGAGTACTGTACAGGAGTTAAAAAGAATGACCTACATATATGAACTATATAGAGATACATATATGAGCCTAGATGAATCTGAAAAAGCTTCATCTTGAACTAAAAATGCAGAAGATTATGAGTATAGGGATAACATTTATGTACAACTTGAAAGCAATATTGGAGCTAGGCAAAACAACATCATCACCTACAGCCACTGAGAGAGATGTACACCTCTACTCGTCAGTGAAATTTCTGGAAGCCTAAAAATTGATTTTTAAAATTCAGCCAATGTTAGTTCACTGCCTCTTTTATTCCTGACAGAGTCTTACTTACTGGGGATTATATTAAAACCAGAGCTGCTCCTTGAGCAGTGGCATAATGTTAAGTTTTTAAAGCACTTTGTAAAACACATTCATGCATATTTTTATTTACTTATTCTAATTACTTTCTGAGATAATAGGCATGCAGGAATTCTATTCTTTAAATTAAGTGGCAGTAATTGGACTTTATGATTTCTAGTTTTTTTTATAGTTTTAGTTTTTTGCCAACAATTTAATGTGTAGGTATACTTGATTCATACTGTGATATACACTACAATTGTAGTGGCTGGCTAATTTGAGTGATCCAGTGGTGAGTCTTTTTTATTTGTTTTTTGAGTAGATGACTTAGTTGTTTATGGCCTTTTTTGATTTGCAGGGATGGGGGTTGAGGGGAGTGAATGCCGTTCTTAAACCTTAATATGCCCGAGAATCATCCAATGAATTTACAACAAACATTCTCTGACCACCACCCCTGCTCTGCCACATAATTCTGCCCTTTCTCTTTGTCTCCCTTACTAGATTGATTTATGAAGGTCTGTGAGCTTTTCTTGTTAATTTTGGTATTCTTCAGAGTGAACAAGCAGTCTAGTGGTGGTGGTGGTAATGGGGATGGGGTGTGGGTGTGTGAAGAACTTTCTTGAAGTGACTATCTGAACAAAATTAGTACTACATTGTAGATAGAGAAGACTACAAAGGATTTTAATACTCCAAAGTTAGATATGTACTGAAATCGGGTTTCTGTTAAACTGTTAGTAAGCAGTATTTTCAAACATGCTTTTTGTTAGCAAGATCATTTAAAGGCATGATTCTAAAATTCCAGGCAAGGAGAAGAACCTTACTGGAAAAGATGTAACAGAAAATAAGAGTAAGTACAAAAGAATCACATTATTTCACATAAGTATGCTAAGTTGGCTTGGAAGTTAAGTTTTCTCCTTGGAGAAGTTGTTCTCCAGCACAGGCTACTGCGAATTGTTCAGCCCATTGGCAGCAGCTCAGAAAACTGTCCTTTTCACCCTTTCCAGCACACGGATATAGACGATTCATAGCTGGAAGCCATCTTCAAGAAACTACTGGCTTTATTGAAGCCAAATGTGTTGAGGTTTTTATTTAGACACACAAAGGGCCTTCTTTAAAGTAAGCCACACAAATGCTTCAAAACCAAAAACTCACAAACAAAACACCCATAACACATTTTTTTGTGTGTAAATACAGATGCAAACATAACCTATTTGATAACAAATACATCTGTGTCTTGGGTGCTCTTTCTCCGTCTCGCTGTCAACTGTGTGCTTTTTTAAAATATATAATACCTGCACAATAAATACTGCGTGAGTAAGGGTGAGGTGAGATGAGAACTGACAGAAATCAGTGCTTGATTCCACATTTCCCTACTCTTTTGCCGTTTAGAAAAGTCCAATTATATTTTAAGGTGGGTTTTCTAATGTGTGAGAAATTTCAAAATGTAACAGTAGTAAAGAGATTCCTTAGTTGCCTAGTTAGCTCAAATCTGAAGGAAATTTTCCCAGACTGATTTTTTTCCCCTAAGATGGGCCAGAAAATTCATGTGTTTGAACTTGAGTGCTTTGACTTCTCAAGCCAGACCTCTGGATAACCTTAGGGCAGCTGTTCTTTTGTTGCTGTTTACTTACTTGAAAGTAAGTTGTGTGAAGATGTGGAGAGTTAACTCAGGAAAGGCTTTTTTTTTTTTTTGTTCCTCTGGTGATTGTCTTCCAGGCTGTTTCATGCTGGTGTTAAACAGCACACAGCGCTACATACCCACACAGCAAATCTCAAACGAGGAGGCCTTTTCTTCCTGCTCCTTCCAGAGACACTTTCTCATAAATGCCAACAATTATGTGTACTTTGAAGACGCTGATACGCTGATACACAAAAATGTGAGATCTCTTTGATATCCTGTTTTGCTTACAGAGATGAAAGATGGTCTGATATGTTATAAGTTAATGGAAGCAAGCAGTGACTGAAAGCATGCTTGCAATTAGCACTTGCTCCGTGTGCAGTTAATCTATTTAAATTGGGAAGATTACCTACAATAACAAGGTGTGCCTTTTGTACTTAGATACAGGCAAGCCAGGTCTATTCGACCTACTAGACATGTAAGAATTTTCCTTTCCATTTTTAATTTGGATTCCTTGGTTTGCCTTCCAGATTTTTCTCCCGGTATAATCTACAGGATTTATTTTGCTAGAATAATCCAGTGTATCTTTGAAAAGGAGTTCTGAACTTGAACGTATTTTGTTTTTTAAATGTTTATTTTTGAGAGAGAGAGAGAGAGAGAGAGAGAGCCCATGAGTGTGAGAGTGTGAGCCATCGGGGGAGGGGCAGAGAAAAGGGGAGACACAGAATCTGAAAAGGCTCCAGGCTCTGAGCTGTCAGCACAGAGCCCGACACGGGGCTGGAACTCATGAACTGTGAGATCATGACCTCAGCCGAAGTTGAAAGCCTAACCGACTGAGCCACCCAGGCGCCCATGAACTTGAATGCATTTTAATTTAGTGTTAATGTTGGACTCTGAAAAATATTCTTTTGATTATCTTTTATTAAATCAAGGTAGTGGGTGTATATAATTGAATCCAGTTTTTCTTTGCTTATCATTTTTGTCTCTGTGGTTTTTTTGGCCAGTTTCTGATAGTGTACCTTTTCGGAGAGTTTGCCTTTGTGTCATATTGGAACTTGTTCAAGGTTCCAATCAGTTTTGGAGACCGTAAATGTTCCCTGGAAAATCCTGGGCTGATTTTCTTTTTCAGTCTGTGAATTATGAGCTTGGTTCATTAGATTGAATTTTGGCGTTTGACTTTCCCAGAGCGGGTTGGTGTCCAGCTTTACTTTGTGAGTGACTACAGATGCTTCTTGCCATTCAGGCTTCTTTATTTGTTACTGTTTTTTAAATAAGTGCCCTGTCTGTGAAATTTTAAGCCGAATGAGATAAAAGGAATCCTGGCTTTCAAAGATTCTTTAATTTTGCAGTCAGGAGGCAATTGCAGCTTTACTTTTACAAGTTAAATGTTACAGCTGTTGAGACATTTACCACCTCCTGCCCTCACCTCCACTTACATATTTGAAGGAGAAAACCATAGATTGATTTGCATACCTTAATAAAAAGCTGAGCCGAACTTCCTCTTCATCTGTGTGTCTTGCCCACATACCTTTATGTAATCCTTAAGATGGTGGAAAAACCCCAGATTCAAAGGGAAGATTTTGAGGTTATTGTTTTAAATCAAAAGGCAGATGTACCTTTTTTAACCTACTTTTTTGAAACATGGCAAGTTGAGAATAGTGGGAAGCCAAGGGCAGTTAAGCGCAGGAAATGGCTTCACGTGTTGCCTATTGCATCCTGGCCGATTTGGATAAAACAGAAACAGCTGAGATGCCAAACCTCCTATAAATTTCAGATGCCGGTGTCAAGTGTGGTGGAGCACGGTTTATGAGCTCATTTCATCAAGAGCTGTGCCCACAGGTCTTTGGTGACTTACGTTCTGTTTTCTTGACAAAAAATGCAGGCTCTTCGGGGGCCTTTGGTATTGCTAAATGAAAAATGGTGTGCATTTGGCTCCATGAAGCCAGTAGCCTTGAGAGAGGGGCTGGCCTCAAAATTGACTACATTTTTGTGGGAGAACGGGTGAGAAGGGCAGTTTCCTGTGTTGCTGCCAAAAGGTCTGAACAATTTGTAGTAGCTTGTGGCTAGAAAACAACTTCTGTGAGGCAAAAACAGCAACTTCAGAGTGGCTCCGGGTATGTGTGAGAAAATGCTCTTCTCTCTGACTTGATTGTTAGGCTTTGTAGAAAATTTATATAATGAATTTTTAAACTCTGCTGCTTTAAGCTGCTTTTTCGGGGAGTTTGGATAAAAACCTGGGGAAATACACTTGGAGTTAGCACAAGTGGTGCATAACGTGATACTTAAAAAAAAGGGGGGGCAGCCTTTATATATATTTTTGTTAACCATGGGCTAGAATGGTAATCCATTTTTCTCCTGCCTTAAAAAAAAGTGCTGGTAAATCTTGGCATGTAGTGTGTGTAGTTTTATAGGAATTTTTTTTTTCAGTTGACTTATAATAAGGTGTGTTTTCTTAGTTCAGTTGGGCAGTGTGAGAAGTATGTTCATAAAATATGTATATGAAGCCACTGGTAATTGCCACTGTGGCAGTACTGACAGCTTATCAGGCAGTATGCTAATATCCTACTATCCTTAGGCTGGTTAAGCCGTTAATGTCTCTGGAATAGAGAAACAGCTTAGACCGGGTATCAGTAGCTAGAAAATGGTTGGAACCTGTCAGAACTAGAGTCAGCTCTGTGTTCCCAGTTATTTCAAAATCCGTACGATTTCCGATATTCATATTTCTTTAAAAAATGTTTTATTTAGCTTTGATACAAAGAGAGACAGAGCATGAGATGGGGAGGGGCAGAGAGAGAGGGAGACACAGCATCAGAAGCAGGCTCCAGGCCCTGAGCCATCAGCACAGAGCCCAACGTGGGCTCGAACCCACAAACGTGAGATCATGACCTGAGCCAACCAGGCGCCCCTCAGATATTCATTTTGTAGAATTAACGTTTTTTAAAATCCTCCTCCCCACCTTTGACCCCCCCCCAGTAGGCTTTGATATGTGGAATGAAGATAGACTTGTTGGATTAGTTTTAATGTTTTCACTATCTTTTTTTTTTTTCTCAATTGTAGCTTCCATCACACCTGTACTAATTGTTGCTTAAATGTTTCAGACTTGGAATATTTTTGGCCTGACTTTTGATCTTTTCTGTTGGGGATATCAATTAGCTTTTTATTTTTTTTTCTATATTATTTTTTAATTTTCTTAAAAAATATTTTAGAGATAGAGAGTAAGTGCAAGAGAGGAGCAGCAGGAGAAAAAAAGACTCTTAAGGGCAGAGCCTGACATGGGACTCAATCCCATGACCTTGGGATCATGACCTGAGCTAAAATCAAAAGTTGAGTCACCCAGGTGCCCCTCTATTAGCTTTTTATTGAGATATAGACAATAGCTGGTTAAGACATACCTTTTTTCTTAATATTTTGCCCTGTTTGTCAATATTGCTTTCTTCTTTATTGTAGATTGAGCCTCGTTTGGCTCAGAATCTAGTGCAGTTGTTTATAGTTTATAGCTGGGGTAGGGGTGCGTGGGTGATTTTTGTCCTCCAAGGGACATTTAGCAATGTCTGGAGACCTTTGTGATGGCCGTGACTTGAGGGCGTGCTGCTGACATCTATTTGTTGAGACCAGGCTTGCTGCTAAACATCTTGCTGGACACGGGCTAGCCCCTCACAACAAAGAATTACCTGGCCAAAGTGTCCCTCCTGTAGAAGGTTGAAAACCTTGATGTAGCTAACAGAGGTCACAGACCAAACCTAATTAATTGGAAACTGTTTCTGTCTTCATGCGATTTCTTTCACAGCAAAACAACACAATGATAAATGGGCACGTTTTCATTTTTTATTCTAGAGGTCATGAAAGAGGACCTCCGTCTGCCTGCTCACCCAACCCTAAGCCAAATAACCCAAGTGGACCTTACGCTGGAGTGTTTTTCAGCTGCTTCCTGCTCTGCCCTCATCCCTATCCTGACTTAGAAGAGATCACACTCACACCTTTTTTTTTTTTTTGAGGTGACACCTTTAAAATCTTATCTGCCCTTAGTCACGATTAATTGACTATTAACCAATGGTACATGAACTGCCTTGATTTGGGGTAAGAGAGAAGCAAAAGCATAAAAGGGATGCCCACCAAAGTTTTGACTGTGATGAAGGTCCTAGTGTGCCTCTCCTATTGAGTACCAGAGTATGCCATGGTGAGTGGTGTGTGTAGGTCCACACACATCTACAGAGTCAAGTGTCCATTAGCTCTGTAGAGTGGAAAAAATACAATGGATAAATGGAATTTTTAGATAATCTTAAAAAGAAATCTCTAGGGGTGCCTGGGTGGCTCAGTAGGTTAAGCGTCTGGCTTCAGCTCAGGTCATGATCTCACAGTTCATGGGTTCAAGCCCCGCGTCGGGCTCTGTGCCAACGGCTTAGAGCCTGGAGCCTGCTTTGGATTCTGTGTCTCCCTCTCTCTCAGACCCTCCCTTGCTTGCTCTGTCTCGCTCTGTCTCTCAAAAATAAATAAAAGACATTAAAAAAGAAATCTCTAGGTCTAATATTTTGTCACATAACTACCATGTAGTTAGGGAAATGGACTTTTGTATTTCATTACCTTGTGAGTTATTATATATTTATGGTTTTGATTAAATGCTAAACGTTGGGAAGAACAACTTGTGATCTCTTGATACCGTTGTAAGTGCTTGGGATTCTCTACCTTTCTTTCTTCCTTGATCCTTCAGAGATGGCTCTGGTTTCACCTCACTCCATTCTCTGCCCTTACGGTGTGGGTTATTTTTACCCCCCCCCCAGGTTGCTTTACGTAGGTATTTCTTAGAGTGGATTTGTTATCATTGGCTCCCTCCCTGTGCCCGTTTCTATGTTATGATGTCCTGGCACAGTGCTAGGTACATAGTGGTAGCTCATTCCCTAAATGTTGAATGACTGAATGATGGAGGAGGAGAAGCAAACCCCTTAGCAATTTTTTTTTAAGTAGATGCCACGCTCAGCATGGAGTCCAATGTGGCACTCAAACTTATGACCCTGACATCAAGACCTGAGCTGAAATCAAGGGTTGGGCACTCAAAACAGGTTGGGCCACCTAGGTGCCCCCGGCACCTTAGCAGTCTTAAACTAAATAAGAGGGGTGCATGGGTGGCTTAGTTGGGTAAGGGTCTAGCTCTTGATTCAGCTCAGGTCCTATCTCACGGTTTGTGAGATCGAGCCACACATCACACTCTGTGCTGACAGCTTAGAGCCTGCTTGGGATTCTTTCTCTCCCTGGCTCCCCGCCCCCCCCCCCCTCTTTCTCAAAATAAATAAACTTCTTAAAAAAAAATAAGAGAAAACAATAGTGTTTGAAAGTCAAGGTGTGCTGGGAAAGGAGCCTAAGTAAGTGAAGGGAGGGATGATATTAGCTTCACCTGATTTGTGCTGTGCTTTGTAATGTGCACGTCTTTTTTGCATTCTGGGTGACTAGGCCGGTAGGCTAGCCTGTGGCCTTGGCCACACCTGCAGGTCCACGTGGCATTTGTGTCTTCTATCTGAGGTTCCTTCAAGCTCAGTTATCTTGCTCTGCATGTTCTGGAATATAATCTGCCTATTTGCTGGCAATGTGATTTCAGTCTAGATTTCTCAACTGTGTCATGTGCATGACTTCCCTCCAGGAAGGACTGCTTTTTAAAAAAAATTTTTTTTTAATGTTTTATATATTTTTGAACGGGGAGGGGCAGAGAGAGAGGGAGACACAGAATTGGATGCAGGCTCCAGGCTCTGAGCTGTCAGCACAGAGCCCAACACGGGGCTCGAACCCACAGAACGTGAGATCGTGACCTGAGCTGAAGTCGGAGGCTTAACCTACTGAGCCATTCAGGCATCCCAAGAACTGTGTTTTAAAGTGATAGAAATGACCCGTCTAGGCCCCTGCCCCTGCCCCGGCAGGCCCCTGCCCCGTGGCAGCACTGCTATCTCCCACATTAAATTCTGACCTTGACCTTTTATTGCCTCCTCAGGCAGATCTGCTTCCTTAGCTTTCCTTCTATTCAAGGACTTCATTTTACTATTTTTTTTGTTTTTGTTTTTAAACTGCGTTAGTGTCACCATTAGTGGCCTGGGGTAGAATAAATAGCAAGTCTATAACGTGTATGCGTTCTTTTTCTGTTGAATTACATGAAAGTGTTCGTTAGACATTTTGATCCAAAATAGAGATAATTATGGGAAAAGCTTTCTTTCAGCAAAAGGCCCACTAGCGGGGCATCAGTGCTTATCACTGTGACCATGCCATTGGACTTGTCCTTTGCAAATTGAACATGCTTCATTGCACAGGTGTTTGCATGGCTGAGCAAATTATATTTGGACAATAAACCATTATGCCTGTCAGTGATTAGGGGGGTGGGGTGGAGCTGCACATGGAGTACTTTGGTAAGAGAATTAGGGAGAATATTAGCAAATGTTTTGTAAAAGAAAATCTTTCTGAGAGCAAATACACTTTTTCTTTTATTCTTTAATGGTTCTCTGCTCTTCAGTATACTAGAAGTCAGTCTTATACTGGAAAGATTTTTTTTTTCATCTTGTAACTTTTATTTATAACCTTGAGCTTGTTAAACAGTACCAGGTTTTCCCTATTGGAAGACAGCTGTCGTTGGATTATGGCGACAGCCATAGGAAGAGCCAGTTTCCAGTGCCCTATAGTTTTAGTCTCTACTTGTTTTGTTTTTTGCTTTTTGCATAGGTGTGAAATCTGTGTTCAGGAGTGTGAGGGTGTAGGTTGATGAAGGACCGGTCGTAGGAGTTCTGGAGGCATCTGAATCCAGGTAAAGTCTGTGGCTGTGAATTTGAGGAAAGTACGTAAGTGTGTAAGGGTGCAAGTGTGTAAGGACACAGTTATGTGGAAGATGGGAACCTGGTGGAGGGAGGAGCTGGGGGTCAAGGTTATAATGGTGGCCCAGGAGATCCGAGCCATTGAAGGAGGGTGATGAAAACCCGGGTAGTGGCAGGGGCAGGTTGCTCTGGTCAAAGAACTGTTGGATTGGGGTGGAAGAGGGATTGAGCTAGAAAGATGCAAGGTAATCAGAGGCCAAGATGCAGGGAGTTGAGATAATGAGGATCTGGTTCTAGGGCAGGATTTTTCAAGAAACCGCTTTCGGAGGGTATGACAGGCCTTTAGAGTACAGAAAAGGATGATCAACATGAGACTCGGGGTCTTATCCAACCTGTGCGGAAATTTTATGTGAATTAAAAAGAGGTTCCCTTTTTGGGAAAAGCTTTCAATTGGGAATAATCACATCTCCGATCAGCTTCAAGAGCCATGATACTGCCTCTGCACAAAGCTTCCCCTTTGGAAGAGGGGGAGTGAGAGGGAAGAGGTGCCCTTTTTTTCTGGTTGAGGAAATCTACTGGTGGAGAGAGGGTTCACTGAACTCTCCCTCTGCCCCAGGGGTTGGGTCTGGATTTAGCACAATTGGCCTGAGTTTAGGCTTTAGTCTGGATCAGAGTGGATCATGCATAGTCATTTGAGAACTTTGTTTCCGTTAAAACTGGGTGTGTTTACATTGTATTCGCAAACGGGGTTGGGAAGGAAATACTTTACTCTGGGTCACATTTGGAAAAAATTGAAAGCCCGAGCTTGGGGTATGGCCGTGGGAATGGGTAACTGAGATGGTGAGGAGGGCAGGGTCATATAATTTGCTTTTTAAGTAGAAGTGGACACACACGCACACTGCTTTACGCCTCAAAACAAACAGTAGGTGTTTGGTAATAAAAATGATTGCAATTTGGAATATATTATACAGTGAAGGTTTGGGATTCAGCTCCCCTCTTCCCGGTGGTGGAGAAAAGAATGTTCAGATATTGGATGAGCTTCTGGCTCAGCACTGGGTCTCTGCAGCTCCACTGTCTGTCCGAGAATGACATGAGGGAAATACCAGAGTCCGGGTTATTGCTAAGATCTGCAGTGAGTCTCAGAGACTTTTGATGTGCTCTGGGGTCACAGGGAGGCAGCTTTTGGCAACTTGGACAGTGATGGCTCAACCACAGAACACCTAATCAGCAATAGAAAATTGAAAAATTTTAGAGGGTCGCGAGGGTAACGACTCCAAAAAATCAGGTAGACACACTTAGGAATTGCGAGGTAGAAGTTCTAGCACCTTCCTCCTGCTGTCTTCATGGTTTCCTACAAATGATAAAATATTAGCATTAACATCTGAGTGTGATTTTCGGCTTTGCCTTTAGAATGTGAGTGAAAACAGGCAGGCAGATTTAGGCTTACCTCGGCCACCTCCGTGTTATGAGGAGTAAGATGGTGGTAATAAGCTGCGAGGCCTTGTGTCTTTCTAGACTGACCTGGAAGGCAGAGTCTAGTTCGCCTTCCTACTGGACCACATTGGTCAGGCGTTGGCAGCAGGAAGCAGGAGACTACATTTGTGGCTCTTTAACAGGGATGGAAAGGAGACCGGGCCCTCGTGGACGAGGGAGGTAGGAGGCTGGGCCGAGGCCCAGTTCCTAGAGCACTGCACATCCGGTCTCCCAGGGTTCTTAGCCCAGCCTTTTGTCGGGTCTCTGGGTGGGCCCCTTGCTGGAGGAGTGGCCGCATAGGGATTCTTCACTGGGGGTGACTGGAGGGTGGCAGAAGGGGTCTTCTCCCACTTCCTCTCCTGAAGAGCAAAGGGGTTGTGGTTGAAATTCCTTATCGTGTGTTTTCCTTAGCAGAGTTAGAATTTGTCGTTAATTTTTCAAGTACTTTCAGGTGCGTTATAGATTGATTGGACCTTCATAAGTACGCTTGGGGAGTTATTTCTTTTAATGGCTGTTACTGTGGGTCAAGACAGTAATACCTAACCTTAACTTAGTGTTTATGTTAGAAACTATCATTCTACCTACATTATTTTATTTTTATCTGTACGAGTCACCTAGCATTATCTTTTCTTAGCCTCAATTCACAGAATGAGGATTGAGGGCTCACCTCTCAATTCCCCACCCCCCCCTTTTTTTTTTTTTTAAGATTTTACTTTTAAGTAATCTCTATACCCAGTGTGGGGTTTGAACTCACAACCCTGACATCAGGAGTCACATGCTCCACTGACTGAGCCAGCCAAGTGCCCCTCACTTTCACTTAAAAAATATTTGAGAGAGAGAGAGGCCAAGAGAGAGAGGGAGAGAGAATCCCAAGCGGCTTTTGCATTGCCAGCACAGAACCTGACATGGGGCTTCAGAACCCATGAAGCATGAGATCATGACCTGAGCTGAAATGAAGAGTTGGATACTTAACCTACTGAGCTACACAGGCTCCCCTCAATTTCACTTTTGACATCTCATTCCCCACTGTGCCCACCCCTTTCACAATCAAGTCTTCCCTCCATTTGGAGTTGGGGTGTATGTAGGGTTCTTTTTTCCAAGCCAATGACTCAATGTCCTGGCTCCTGTCCTGAGTCGGGAGTCCCTGTATCCTGCCTGTAGACAGAGTGCAGAGTTGTTCTTCTCAGGCCTGCCAGATAGTAAATAAGCTAAAGTTTAGCTGCTCCAAATTTTTCCAAAGACGGTCCCAACAGTGTTTGATGCTGTGCTCTACAGAACACTCAAAGCTGAAGAGTTGTTAAGTTTAGGGTTTCTAAAGAAGAGCAGTCATGTTTGAGTAAAATTTTCTGGGGCCAGGAAGGACTGTGTTTTTGTTCAATAGTGATAGGTGGATCACAGCTTGTTTTCCAGAGACCATTCAGAGCTGTGGCTGGTAATGATGTCACCTCCACGGGTGCCACATCATTCTCTTTTCCTACATAGCCTGCCCCTGCCACGTGCCCCCCCTTTTTAAATAGAACACGTAAGTACTATGTGTGAGGGCTTTTTTGTTTTTTGTTTTTTGCAGAAATAAGTATGAAATTCAATTCTGGGCATGTGCGTGTGCGTGTGTGTGTGCGTGTGTGTGCATAGAGGTAGCAAGATGAAAATCCAGTGCTTTTGAAAAAGCACACCGTCCCAGAAATTCCAGTTTTAGGTTACTAGCGTTCAATCACTCCCAAGAGATTTTTCTGGGGAAGGGTGGGGACAGAGGAGGGGCTTCAGACTAGATAAGAAAAGTAGCTGTGGAAGACCAAAGTTGATGGTTTCCACCCCTCACTTCCCCCCTCTTTGAAGACTGGGCTGTAGTGTTGCTAAGAGAACTCTGATTTTCAGCATATTTCGTAGAGGCTGAAGTGCTCGGATTCCAAATGTCCAGCTTGGATTCAAGGGATTGGATCTTTTGAATGATAAACTTATATGTGTGATGAATAAAATTTAGAATAGGGAGAACATAAATAATAAAAGCTTTATTAGCCCTTTCAGACATAATCACTAATAATATGCAGTTTTTATTCTAGTCCCCTACATTCATAGCTTATAGAATGAACATTTCAGTAAATGTATTTGTATGCATTTCACAAAGCAGGGCTCATACTATATATTTGGATTTGATGTGCACTTTCATTCAGCTTTATTATTTTGTGTACAGTTCGCCCTGTTAAAGTAGTCTTTGAAAATGTAGAATTTGAGAACTGTAAGGCACTTTAAGAGATAATGAATCTGATATTTTTAATAGATGAGGAAATTTAGTAACGTGACATTAAATGACTTGTGTGAAATTGTTACTTTCAGCATCGGAACTGGCTAACCACTGCCTATTCCAGTTGACTTCTTACATTCTGCCTATTTGACCTTAGTTACCGGGGAGAACTTGTGAAGTATTCGCCTCTAGGATAAATTAGAGATCATTGCCCTAGAGAGTTGACTCCATCTCACTATAACCTTGAGTTGGGAAACCTTGAAACTGCCCCAATACACCTGTGTAGCTAATTTGCCCCAAGTAATTTGGAGAAGTTTTAAAACCATTATGATATGGCTGAAATGCTATTTTAGGGCTATTTGATGTGAGCCTGAAAGGAGTGGAGGTTAAAAATGTATGTTTTACATTTAGAATAAGCGTCAGTACACTGGAAGTTTTTCTTTTCTGCTGCGTCGAAACCAGCAAATCTTTGAAGACGTCGTAATTTTGCTCAACTATTAATTATCCTCTCCTATGCCAGATTTCTTCTACTCTGCAATATACTTGCTTTTTTTTTTTTTCCCCTTCTGAATTCCTATAGGAATTCTTAGTTGTATAATTCTTTTGGCAATTGCTCACACAGTCATGGCATTTTTTTCTAGTGCTATCTTGACATTTGAGTACTTGATGAATGGTAACTTTCCGCGGGGTTATGTGTGTTAGCGTCTAGTTTATCAGCTTCTCAAGCTTGTCCTGTCATCCCCTTCCTTCCTGCCTCTCTCTATCCCCTCACTTTGCTTCGTCTTCCTCGTTCTAGCAGAGCAGCTCGCAGGCTCGCCCTGTTACTGTGACTTGCTAAGAAGGTTCTGAGCACACTTAGGGCAAATTAGGACACATGCTGCTGCTTTCACCTCTGTGAGCTGCTCAGGACTATCTGCCGAAGAAAACAAGTCTAGCATGCCTATCTGCCTTTCTGAGGCAGCTAGGGATTCAATGTCCTGGCGCACCCGTCTCAGACTCGCCCTCACCTCTGCCTGACCTTAGTCAGTCTGTAAAAACACAGCTAAGGGACTTTACTGAGATAGGGGGGATGTCTGAAAAATAGGTGATGCAGGATGCTCCGTTTCTGTTTTCCTTGGAAAAATTCCTCTACCAAGGTCTCTAGCATATTAAATTCTGTCTGTGTCTTAAAGACTTAACAATTTTGTACATCTTGGCTCTCTGCATCTTGAGGGAAGGATTGAAGGCAGAATGAAGGGGATGAAGAAATCTCGTGTAGAAAAATCTCAGGAACAGGGAGTGGGGAAGAAAGGAAATAACATTTACTAGAATATATTTGTAGGTGGAGGATGACAGGAGAAGGAGTGGAAAGAGATCACAAAATAAGGGTAGATAGCCAAGTATTAGGGTGGGGACAGAATCTGAATGTCATTTGGCAAAGTTGATTATACTTTTGGTGCTTTTCCAGAAGTTTTCCAAATGATTGGGGTGGGTGGGGAGCTGGACGAGAGATGACAGCTTGGGTGCTGGAGAAACAGGATGGGAACAGCCTGGGTGGCCAAAGTAGGAAGGCACAGAACTTAAAAACAAACAAACAAACAAAACACCACTTCTTTTCCTCGATGGTCCTCAGTGTTTCTTATAAAACTCTACTTAATTTACTCTCTAGTGTTGTGCCAAAAAGTTAGTTTAATATAAATCTCCTTTTTGATCCACTGATTGCCTTTTTCCTATCTCTGTAAGCTGTTTGCCTGAGAATAGGCTTTGGAGCCCTCCCCGCCTTCTGACTTGTTCCCTGTAGAAAAGTGTCAGGACACAGAGGAGAGTTGATATAAAAGGAGATCAATTTCAGGAACCACACAGGAAAGCCACACTGCTTTACGGAGTGAGTACCCATTGTGTGGTGTGTGTGCGCACACATGTCTGCTCTTTTCCCTTAAAGAGCTGCAGTGTGCGTGTGCAGAAAGTTTCATGTGTTGCTAGAGTGTGATCTTTCTCTTGGAGCCTTTTTAAATTTTTTAATTTGTCATATTGAAATATTAATGAACCTGCATACCCCCTAGGCCTTTTGGAATTATTTTCCACCTGTTTCTGTTTGGTTCTGTGAAAGGAGTCAAAGAACTTGGGAATTCTATGATAGGAAAAGGAATTCTCCTTCCTAAAGATACCGTTGGGTTCTCATATCCGTCATATTATTTTCTGACCTGGGCTGGGCCCCCTGTGACATAAGCGTTAGGAACGGAGTTGTGTCAGCACTGCTACTTAAGGCGTTTATCCTAATCCAGGTGTCCTTGGATCGTGCGGTGCCAACGAGCAAGGTGGTGGTGCTGATTGCAGACCTGGGCTGCAGGTGTGAGTTCTGGAGAGCTCTGTGATTACCCAGTGAAAACATTACCGGTAAATGTGAGTTGGTGTTTTTCTTTGGATACTCTGTTTTGACCGCAAGAGGGTAGCGATATTTATGTTACTTACAGTGCCCTTCTCCTAGAACGGGACGAATATCCGTGACTTCTATCACCTAGGGTACCGTCATGCAGCAGAAGTAAGCAGAGAGAGATGACCAGTTAGGGTCCAGATTTGGGCATGCGGTATTTGGGTTGGCCAGGCTTCCTGGAAGACAGGCTTACATTGTATTTATATAGCTATATTCTAGAAGTTCCCTGTAACCATTACACAGTTATATGCATGTGTTCCAGAAGAATAAAATAGTGAATTCTGACAGCCACAGCTGCTGCTTTCTGGACAGGTGCCCTTTCATGTTTCCAGCCATTGCTCATCCCTGCTTTCCCCCCTGATGTCTCTGGCAACTGGAGCAGGGGAAGGAAGGCCCTCATCTTTTCAGCAGGATGACGATGCCACATGTGAAGGAGAGATTATAGGAACGCCTGTGGCTGTTAGGTTTTACCTACTCCTGACAGTTGCATACAGTTTTTACCCCTGTAGGGGAGTGGGAGTTTAGCAGTGGGAGGAGCAGTGGGAGAAGATACCAAGAGGAGAGTGTGTTTGGGAAAAATAAAGCTTTTGAGAAAATGCTGAGTGGCAAATTCATTCAGAAACATGAGCTCATCACCTGGTTGATTTAACAGGTTAATGCAAATTAGAAATGCCTGAGAGATCTCCTTTGCCAGGAGGTTGGGTTTCTGCCTTTGCCCAGGATATTCTAAGAAGGTTTTTAGTGACTTTGCTCAGTTTAAAATTTCTTAGACTTTGGGCACCTGGGCGGCTCAGTCGGTTAAGTGTCAGATTTCGGCTCAGGTCGTGATCTCACAGTCCATGGGTTCAAGCCCCGTGTCAGGCTCTGTGCTGACAGCTCGGAGCCTGGAGCTTGCTTCAGATTCTGTCTCTCCCTCTCTCTGCCCCTCCCCCACTCGCTCTGTCTCTGTTTCTCAAAACAAAATAATAAAGACCTAAAAAAATGGAAAAAGATAAAATTTTTTAGACTCTCTAGTGTCTGTGATATGAAGGATTGGCTAAATTCTTTTGGGTCCCTCCCCTATCTAAAATGATATGGTTCAGGAGGACCGTATAGCCCAAAATATGTTGTCATGGGAGCTACTTTGGAACCATTTCTGTTTTTCTTAGAGTTTAATACCTTTTTGAAGATAATACCTTTTAGGTCAGTCTTAATCCATGAGAACCAATCAGATTGAAGATAGTAAATCCTAAAATCTTCATATTTTACTAATATGAATCTGAAAAGATGGCATGAAGTTTCTCATTATAAATGTACCAAAATAATATTCCGTAGAGTGCTGTTTATTATTAGGCTTACTCTATTGAATCGCTAAGGTGATTATGTTGGATAATAGAAAAATAAGCTCATCATGCCTAGAATTGTTTGGGGGGAAAATAGGCGCTTAAGTTTCTTCAAGGTATTTTCTTACAACCTCATTTCTTTCTATCCAAATGTACTAAGCATAAGTTTGTGCAAAGTGGTGTGTTTTTTGCTGTGGAGGATAGAGAGAGGAATAACAGATGGACTTAGTAGGTGAAAGGTGGGCATAGGGCCTAGACTGGTGGAAAGGGCTGAGAGAAGAGGGGGGGGGAGGGGTGGCATTGAGCTGGGAGTGGCAGGGAGATCTTTGGCAAGGTCCTAGCATGGTGGCTGGACTTGGCCCCATGGTAGGGGAGATGAGGGACATGTTGCAGCGGCCGACTCTTGAGAAGAGGCTGACGGAGTGAGCCTGCTGATTGGAGCAGTTTTCCCCTCAGCAATCTACTTCTTCATGGACAGAGCTGAGCAGAAAGGCTGGGAAGGAGGGTCCGGCCAGAGCCTCAGGACTCTGCATTTGACGGGGAAAATTTTGGGTTTTCTTTCTGCAGTTACTGAGGTTTTCCGGACTGATAAATGATGTGATCAGAACTGGAGTTGAGGAAGAGTTGGGTAGAGACTCGAAACAGGGCTAACAATTTATGGGGAAGAAATAGTTATGTGAAAATTGTTGGTAAAATATGTATGGTTTATGTTTATGTTGGTAAAATATGTATCGTTCTACTTATTTTATCAGAGCATGCTGTTCATAATTATAGCTGTTTTTTTCCCACATTACAAAAGTTACCAAGTTGTCTAAGGTACTATCTACTGCAGATAAAGTACATACGCTTCAAGTAAAAGAGGAACCATCAACATAAGGCCATGATTACGATCTTTCTTCATCCAGTATGTTCAGATACTCACTTTCTGTGAGTAATCCAGGCCCTTGGCATTCATCAGATGAGTGTGTGTGTGTGTGTGTGTGTGTGTGTGTTTCCTGTGTTTCCCCTGAAGGTGTTTCTTAAACCCTTCTCTTAACAGTGTTTAGAAAATGTTATTTGGTTGATTAAAAGTAGTTATAACCTGATTTCGCCACCCCCAGTTTATTAAGCTTCTAGTTCCATTGTAGTATGCTATTTTAGGAGAGTTCTTCTCCCATTTTGGACAATAGTTTGTTTTTTAATCCTTATTACATTATTTGATGTTGATAGTCCTGAAATCCAAGGTAAAAGTGTTTTGGAAGGAAAGTCAACGTCCTGGCTCTAATAAGTGAGAGCGTTAGAATTGAGATTAGATCTGCCTCATTGTCACTTTCCGGATCTGTAAAATGGAGGTATTGATGCTACATTTCTCAGAGTGGTCCTGAGAAATTAAATGATAACGTGTAGCTTGTTTATAAGCTACCTTTTCAAGCAACACGAATTATAGAAGCCTGGTGTTTGTGAACCTAAAAACCTGGTTGGTCTGGTGAGATCTGTAGTTTTCTGTTCTGAGTTTTCTTAGTTTTCAGTGTTCTTCCTCAAAGTTAATATTTGAGATCACCCAGTTTTTAGAAGCAGTAAGGGCTCTAACATTGTGCACTGTGATGAGTGAAACTTGTATCCTCAATACTTTCTTTTAATTCTTCCCCACAGGCTGTCCTTCTGCTCGTTCAGTTCTGTTTTGTGTTAATTTTTATTGCCTCCCTCGCGGCTCCCCCCCAACTCTGAAATGCAATAGTCTTGTAGTGTCCAAGTGGAAACATTGTTCTCTTTGTTAGGGCCAAAGAAGTGCCTTTGTCGTTCCTTGGAGACATTCTGCAGATGCCATTTTGCAGTTCTGGAAAATCTGTCCCTGTCCTCCTTGTGCTGTGTTAAATCGTGCATGTGTATGGCTTGATGTTTTAATGAAGTTGTAGTGAAGGCTTGACAGTGATACTTGTCATACGATAAAACAAGAAAGGCTCTTTCTCCATCGAATGTAGATCTGTGTTCCCTGTGTCTCCATAGTGCTCTGTGGTCTGAAGGGAGATCCCTCCCGCACTTAGGCGCTCAGATGTCTGATGCTTTTCAACCTACTTGATAGGAAACTGTTAAAACAATGGATTCTGAGCAGGAGCTCTAAGCCTTTTGTTGATGGGTATTGGTTTTCAAAGATCTCTTAATTTATATGTTCTTAATAGCATTTTGAGTGGCAAGAATGAGCTCTGATTTGCTAAGTGGCTTTAATCCTTGTATTAAGAAGAAGTGTGGGTGAAAATCTGTTGGGAAACTGCCTTGATAAAATCCAGGAAATTCCTCTCATTCTTTTAAATCCAGTTAAAATCTAACTTTAAAAAAAAGGCCTCTGATGTCACCGTGTCTGGAAGTGCGTGCCTCTTAGAGTTTAGTAATTTCTTGTATACCAGTGCCAGGCTCAGAGAGGGCTAGTATGAATGTACCTCTGTGTTTTAGGTAAATCTATACTGCCTGGCATGGGACCGGTTTATTATAATTTCGCTGAGGACTTACTCATCCTGTTTTGCACTGCCTTGAAAACTGCTAAAGCAGGAGTCCAGAAATAAAGGGAGAAGACTTCACAGTGTTTGTTTTAATGGACTTGAATCTATCTAAATATTTTTGTTAATCGTAGCAACACATACGCAGTGAAGAAAACATGATAATCTTAAAAAAAATAGAAACAAAGCAGAAAATTTCTCATGGACCACATTTAGGATTATCATTTGGGCTGAGCAGTTCCTGTGTTTTATCTGCAAACAACAGCATTCTCCATTTAAACCTGCTTATTTTTTCTTGGCGATATATGGCGAATGTGTTTCTGTAAATTCTTAAGCTGGTAGTATTTAATTTGGGAAATATTAATCCAAAGGGCATTCTTTCATTTATATGGACTCACTTGGAAGTTCTCAATTAGTAGGAAGATTGTACATTTATTGCTTAAAGATACGTGTGTCAGAAAGGGAGAGACTGATCATTTTGGATGTTTTCCAGGATGATAAGAGCATAACAAGTCTTTATTAGAACTGTTAAGAAGCCTTTGAAACCAGTAAGGATTTGATCCCATAAACCCTGGTGCATCCCGGACTGCTGGCTCACTGATTTCCAACAAGAGCTGATTCTGCGGCAGCCTGACTCCTGTCATCTGGGCCAGAGGTACAGGGATGACAGTGTTTGTGTATGTCTGGCCATCAGCTGTTTTATGTAATGATACCAAGATCTGTCCTGCCATTCCATCAGCTGTTTTTTTTTTTTTTTTTTTAAAGAAATATACAACTGGTACAGGACAGATCCTGTTACAATAAGCTTAATGGTAGAACTGAACTCTTAAGACGGATATTCCTGTAGGGTTCAGGGTGGAAGTAGAAGGAAACCCTCCCCAGGGGACTGATGGTTAGATACCTGGGATCAGCTCTTGTCCAGAAGAGGAAAACTATCCTCCTCTCCTGTTCTCATTACTCTGGGGTTCAACGGGAAGAGTAGTTTCTTTGGTTATATAGGTAATAAAACAGAAACAAAATTTCTTGCTATCACTGTGCTCTTTTGTTGGCTTACAACACATTTGTTGAATTCTGATATTCTCGTATGGCTAATTATAGGGGGTGATATGAGAGGAGATATAAAAGGATTGAGAAGGAGGATAGGAGATTACTAAATGATGGCTGAATCCAAATGGTTTGAACAGAACTAGTTAACATCCTTAGGCTGGGATTGACTGGTGGGAGGACAAGGTGAGGGAGATAGATGGGTGATGGGGGTGGGGCGGGAGGGGGAATGTGGCAGCTGAATTGTCAGGAGTACTATGTTTATCCCTTTTGTCTGATATGTATGTATATGCACATACCTTTCTGTGCATCTAAGCACAATATAAAAATGTGCATATATCCGTTCAGCGTAACTTTCATAGGTCCAATCATACAGGTCCTTCCCTTACCAAGGACTGACTCTATAGAGTACTGTTGACCTACTGCATCTACAGGCAAGGTCTTGTCTCAGAACAGGGTCTACCAGTGATAATCATCCCATTTCCATTTGTCCTGTGTGTCAGTGATCAGCCCCATTGTTCAGGCTTCCTTACGACCTCCGTCTGCCTGGCCCTGTCCCATTGAGTAGCTGTAAATCACATTCTGTAGGTCATCAGTTGTGTAGATGATTAGATAAGTAACAGCAATGATTAGACCTAGTTTGTCCTTAAAGCATGATTCCTGATTGGATCTTTCCGCCCCTGGTTCTGTCCACTGGGAGGATTGCCTTCACCCATCATGTATATGGGGCTGCCTCAGAGGAGGGACCACATTACTGTTGGCCCATTTTAGTCTGACCTCACTGTTCTTGGCATCCTGGTTACTCTGTCAGTGGGCCCTGTCAGAATGGTAGAGGCTCCCTGATGGGTTGGTTTGCCATCT
This sequence comes from Suricata suricatta, assembly GCF_006229205.1. NCBI lineage: Eukaryota > Metazoa > Chordata > Mammalia > Carnivora > Herpestidae > Suricata > Suricata suricatta. Next base: position 113,221,338 of record NC_043706.1, on the reverse strand, counting down.
ACCAGACTTCTCTTTCCTGGCCTAGCGATTGGTGAGCGCATGCGTGTGGGCGTGTATGTGCTTGTGCGTATGCAGCAAGTAAACTGCCAGATAACTTGATTGGCCCCCCCCAACCCCATGTTTTATTCTGCATATCCTGTGACTTGAAAATAAGTGAAAGAGTTATTGTTGGTTTTGATCTCGAACTGCTTATTTTTAGTCTTATACCTGGAAGCTTGGGTTGGATTTTCTTTTTCTTCCAAGTATAGACACGGGAAGTGGACAGTCTAGACAGAGAAGAGACAGCATTGATGAGGACACGGAAGCGTGAAGATTCATTTTGTGTTGAGGGGGCTGGGATGGCTGGAGCTTAGGGGATGGGAAGCTGAAGACCAGCTGAAGACCTGGATGGGCGCCAGCAAGTGGTAAATCTAGGAGCTGATGCTGACAAGTTTGGTATTCATTCTCCCTGCAGAACCGAAAGCCTTTTAAAAAATTCCTGTGTTTTAGAAATATTACACGCCAGGTTTTATGGAGAATACATATTTGCCCTGTGCATCTGTCCTGGAGACTGGTACTGTCTGTTAAAGGAGCCCGCCCAAGCAGCCTCCTTTTGTCTTTCTGTGCAGGAAGACTTGGTGCTATGAGTTCTCCTTTTTAGGTACTATTTACTATAAAGGTAACTAGGATCAAACAGTTAATTGCAATAGTAAATCTTGTTGTTACCAATTAAGTACACTGTGTTTACAACAAAATAATCTGAAGTTTGGGAATACGATTTAAGGAAAGGGAGGTATCTCTGGAATTTGTTAGACTGCAATTAGGAGACAAATTTGGGCCCACTCTTAGGGTGTTTGTTTCAACCTGGCTTTTTTTTTTTTTTTCAACCTGGGGTTTTGAAGGTGAGTAAGACTGAGCTGCTGATACGTTCCCAGTAAGACCAACCATCACTAAGAATTCAAAAATGGTCATTTCAGCCTTAGAAATATATATAGAGAAAAGACAACCAAGTGAGTTTGGATGGAGAGAGAGGAAAGGATCTGGAGTGATTGCTGTATGAGTCTGTTTCTGTGGTTACTAGATTTTGTTTGTAGCTGCGTACTACTTAATGAGTATGATCCAAGTTACTCATTCATCGGATCCAGGATCTTTGACGACCTTATTATATGCCAAATACTGTGTTAGGCTCTGGGGATATGGGTGTAAGATTGCAGTCTTTGCTCCTAGGAATCCAGGTTGTTCACATGGAGAGACGGGCCAGTCAATAATAGCAAAGAGAAGTGGGGAGGATTTGGGGCACTAAGAAGGTCCCTGCAAAACTGTAGGTAAATAAATTTTTCCTACTGAACCATTTTGCGTAAGAGTAAGTGGAATCTTCCTGTGTATTAAGTGTGTGACAGGGGGAATCATTTTATAAATCACCTTCTTAATAGTTGTAGAACGATTCGTTGAATGAATGAACATGTCTTTTTTGTGAGAATAGGTTTCTACAGATTGGTATTAATTTAAAAGAACCTTTGCATTATTTACTACTGGTTATCCCTTCATGGAAAGGATACTTTTTCTTTTTTACTTTCTTTTCTGTCTTTTCTTTCTTTCTTTTTTTTTTTTCAATTTAAATTCCAGGAAGTATCACTGTCTCAGGTTTCTGTCCAAGCACTTTTCTGAAGCCAGTGGGTGGGTGTATGTTTAGATCCAAGAGAAACAAATTACAACCATGGCTATGAACTTTTCAGTCTTCTCAAAGTAAAAGCTCAAAAAAATATTACACTTTCCTTGTGCAAAGGCCATCTTTTTCTAAAGAGGAATAAAACAAAGATAACAAGCATATTGGGTCTTCATCATATTGTTCCCGCCTTCCCTAGTAATTAGCACAACTTCTCACAGTGGTCATTGGGAATTTTATTTCAAAGTTTAAAACGTGGTAGAAGTAGGTATTTGGGCAAGTTCAGATAACATTTTACATTGCCGTTTTAAAGAACCTAGGCATTTTGGGAGTCAAGGAACAAATATACAGTGTTAGATTTATGAAGGGAAGCAGCATGGGTATCCAGGAGCTTTCTGTTTTATTGAGATACAAATTAGACATTTGAAGGTATGTTAGCTTAAATTTATTAAATAGGAATGCAGTGGGGAAGAGGTGAGGAAGACTTTGTTAATTGTTAAGGGCCTATAAATGCATACTTGATGTAGTACCCAGATTTCCTACTGTGTAGCCACCCCCTCCCCAGCCCTGTGACTGTCATCAAGTTTTGTGTGGGTGTGGAAAATACACAGCCATAGAGGTGTGCATTACTAACCTGGCAGAAGAGGGGAGAGGATATAAGGGTAGGAAAGTATTAACAACCATAAAGCTGATATATTTTAGTCTCAGAGCTGCCAATGTTTCCAAGTTGTGGACTTTGGACAAAGATTACACAGTTCAGTAATTAAAATTTGCGTAATCAGGTTATAAGGGTCTTTCAGGACATTTACTTGTATACCCTAAATTTAGTATATGGACTACACTTATTTGTAATATTAGGAATTTTTTTTCTAAACTACCCCCCCCCCAATTCTTAAACAAAGCTCCTCATTTCTGTGGTTTAGGGTCACCTCTTTGCTTTGCTATTACAGTTAATTCTGTACATCACAGTTTACTTTTTCATTATATTTCTCTTGTTCCTAGTCCTAACATTTAAATTGTATTTTTTAGGGGCGCCTGGGTGGTTCGGTCACTTAAGCATCCAGTTCTTGATTTCAGCTCAGGTCATGATCTCATGGTTTATGAGTTCAAGCCCTGTATGGGCTTTGCATCTTTGGCACTTGGGATTCTCTTTGTCTCCACTGCCCCCCTCCCCTACCCACCCCCCCTGCCACTTGTGTGCACTCCCTCACTCTCTGTGAAAAATAAACTTAAAAAAAAATAGATTTCTTATATACAGCATAGAATTGGGTCTTTTTCAATCTGATCATCTTTTTTTTTAATTAAAAAAATTTTTTTTAATTTATTTTTGAGAGACAGAGACCATGTGAGCAGGGGAGGGTCAGAGAGAGAGGGAACAGAATTTGAAGCAGGCTCTAGGCTCTGAGCTAGCTTTCAGCATAGAGCCCGATGCAGGACTCAAACCCATGAACCATGAGATCATGACCTGAGCTGAAGCCGGATGCTTAACCGACTGAGCTACCCAGGTGCCCCAATCCCTGTCTTTTAATTGATGCATTTAGACCAGTTTCATTTAATCTAATTATTGGTGTTTTGAGGTACCATATTCCTATTTGTTTTCTGTTTGTCCTATCTGTTCTTTCTTTTTCTTGTCCTACTCTGAATTATTTTTCTGATTCCATTTTATCTAATGTCTTATTCTCTTCTATATATACCTCTTTTTTTTTTTCTTTTTTCTGTTACCCAATTTAAATTGAACTCATTAACTTGTCTCCAAACCTTTTATTCCTCCTTTAACTCTTCCACTGACTGGCTTTGCTCTCTAATTAACTGCTCTTTTTCTCTCTCCTTTAGCTCTTAATGTGTCATCAGATTCGTACCATTGTCCTAATTGAATATTTCATGAATTATCTATTTCATTTCACTGACACCTTTCATATTCAGACATCGTAGCCTGTATAAAGTTCAGCCCTCTCATGGTCCATTTTTAACTATGTTAGCTAATGAAACACAAATCTCAAAACTGACAAAAAAAAAAAAAAAGGGACAAAGCATTTGTTTTTATTTTGCTCTCTTGAAAAATAAGTGGTTTCATAAGAGCAGCAAAACTTAATTCTCTATCAGTTTGTAAGTTTTTCTGATTCTCTCTCATCACAGTATATATAGCTGCCCTCAGACTCTTCCTTACCAATCTCTTCCCAAACCAACCCTCTGAGTTTTAGCTTGAGTCTTTCCTGTGTTCTTTATGGTTCTGTTCTTTTCTTAGTATCTCAGCCTGTTCCATAATAAATCAAATTGCTTTCAAAATTGAAATTACAATGGTCGAATTCTCTTTGGAAGAGAGGGAACAGATTACCCATTTGTTAATATTTTATTTTTTTTAAAAACATCAATGCATCTACCATGTCTTTTCTGGATAAATGTCATGATCTGTCAAGTTTCCCTGCTTTTTTAGTTTTTATTTAAGTTATTTTTTTATATTGTAGTCTGACTAGTAGTTTTTAGTTTTGTGCATAAATTCCTTTCATATTACCTCTTTGCTTTTCAAAAGAAGCCTGGACTTTTTAATGTCGCTTTTACCTTATAAGGTTCCTGCAGTTCTAGATTTTAACATACTAATTGGGTTTCCCTGCTCACCTGCCTGGTGTCTCTCATCTCTCTTTGACTTCTGTACGTGTTGCCAGTCATAGTCTATTCCCCAGTCTCAATGTAGATATAATTTCCTCTCCCAGCCATTCTTCTAGGATTCTTCGTTCTACTGGGCCTCCTCCTCCCTGTCATATGTACCTACTGGATAACCTCACCTCTGCCAGGTGACTGTTTATTTGCCTTTCTCCACCCTCGAGTTATAAGCTTCACAAAGGCAGTTTTCACATCTGTGTTCACAATTGTCTGGCACCTAATGGGCTCTCAATACTTACTTGCCGAGTGAACTGATGGTTACTGTGTGATCTGATCCTGGCCTTCCTGTCCTTCGTTCTTAGCACTTCTCTTCTCCCGCAGAGCTAGTCGGTAGCAGTAGCCAGTGTTCTGGAGGAGCATTAGCCTGATACTGAGACCTCCTTCTGAGTTATTTTCTCATTAAACATGTGTAGGCGACTCTGTCCTGCCTAAGGGGATAGATTCCATCTACCATGTTTAGTTTTTATAGACCTTGAGCTCTGTTCTTATTAGGCAGACCTTTATCTAGTTCTAGGCCCTTTCAATGCCCTGCCAAGTAGTTCTTTTTAAAACAATTTTTTTGAGAATTCTTCACTTTCAAGGTGCTTTTTCTTTATCATTATGTTACTCAAACTTTCAAGAATAGTCAGTTAGTTGGAAATGCAGTAAAATGTTAATAATAGCAAAATATGCTAGAATTAGGGTAATTTTCTCTTAATTCTGGGGTGATTCCCTAATTATCATCCCTTTTCTTGATTTCTGTAATCATCTCCAAGAAATTCAGTGTCACATCATCATGTCAAAAGCTGCATGTTTAAAAGATCCAAAATATTACATTCTTTCCTAGTCTACCTTCCCCCTCTCCCCCCCGCCCCGAGGTACAGGGTACAGTATATACCTTATTGATTGTGCATGACAAGGTTGTGCTCTCCAAGCCCTTCCCCTTCTTTAGGGAGTCTGGGATGGAAACTGTGTAGAGGTCAGGATATTCCCCCTGTGTTTGGGGATGAGTTGGGGCAAGGACTCCCCAGAAGCTGAGGGTCTTTTTCTCTTTCTCTCGGGCTGGTGGGCCGAGGGGCTCTTATTCCTTGGAGGCCATGTGGGCCATGAGGCCTACCACCTTGTTGCTGTATCCAAATTCATTGCTGAAACGACGAAATGAGTTTGACAAAGTAGTCACTGAGGGCATTGCCAGCCCCAGCACTGAATGTGGAAGAGTGGGTATCACTGTTAAAGTTGCAGGAGACAGTCAGGTCCTCAGTGGAGCCAAGAATGTCCTTGAAGGGACCTTCCCATGCCTGCTTCACTATCTTCTTAATGTCATCCCATTGGCAGCTTTCTCCAGATAGTAGGTCAGATCTGCCACTGTTGTATTGGGAGTAGTGACATGGAAGGCCATGCTGATGAGCTTACCATTTAGCTCGGGGATGACCTAGCTTACAGGGTTGGTGCCAGTAGAAGCAGGGATGATATTCTGAGGAGCCTCTCCACCATCATGGCTTCCTAGGGGAGCTGGCCACAGTCTTCTGAGTGGCAGTGATAGCATGGACTGTGGTCTTAAGTCCCTCTACAATGCCAGAGTCGTCATGGATGACGTTGGCCAGAAGGGCCAAGCAGTTGGTGGTGCAGGAGGCATTAATGAGAATCTGGAGGGAGCTGTCATACTTGTTGTGGTTTATGCCCATCAGAAAAATGGGGGCATCAGCAGAAGGGGCAGAAATGATCTTTCTTGGTTCCACCCTTGACATAAGCCCCAGCCTTCTTCATGGTGGTGAAGACCCCAGTAGACTCCACAACATACTTAGCACCAGCATCACCCCATTTGATGTTGGTGGAATCTCACTCCAGGAAGATGGAGATGGGCTTTCCATTGATAACAAGTTTCCTATTCTCAGCCTTGACTGCACCATTGAATTTGTGAGTGGAATCATACGGAACATGTGGACCATGTAGTTGAGGTCAATGGAGGGGTCATTGATGGTGACTATGCACTTTACTAGAGTTAAAAGCAGCCCTGGTGACCAGCACCACTAGATCCGTTTACTTCAGTCTTCACCGTTGTGTTTTGGGGACTCGACTGGCATAGCAACCAGAAGATATGGTTGTCAATGGGGAAGAGCAGAGAGCCTGCTTGGGTTCTGGCACCCCAACCAGAATGCCTCCATCTGTGGTATCCCTAGCTGTTCTTAATCTTCTGGGCTTGAAAGTTTGGTATTACTTTTTAGTTATCTCTCTTCTTTATCTGCTATTTAAACATCAACTTCTGTGGATTCTTTTCTCTGGAATTTAATACTAGTTTGTTATTTGTCTTTATCAGTGCTGCTTGCATGTGAGCCTGTCCCCCCAGCTTTATTGTTGTGTAATTGACAAAGTTGTAATACATTTAAAATGTACCATATGAGGCGCCTGGGTGGCTTATGCGGTTGAATGTCCATCTTTGGCTCAGGTCATGATCTCATCGTTCCCAAGTTCCAGCCCCGCTTTGGGCTCTGTGCTGACAGCTCAGAGCCTGGACAGTGTTTTGGATTCTGTGTCTCCCTCTCTCTGCCCCTCCCTTGCTCATGCTCTCACTCTTTCTCTCTCTCTCTCTCTCTCAAAAATAAATAAACATTGAAAAAAGTTAAAGTGTACAACATGATTTGATACACAGGAACAGTGTCCTGATTCCCATAATCAAGGTTAATGTGTCACCTCACATAGTTACCTTTTTCGGGGGGTGGTGGTGGAGAGAATGCTTAAGATCTACTCTCAGCAAATTTCAAGTATACAGTATAATATTATTAAGTTAATTTTATTTGTTTGTTTTACATCCAAGTTAGTTAGCATTTAGTGCAATAATGATTTCAAGAGTAGAATCAGTGAATCATCCCCTGCATAAAACACCCAGTGCTCATCCAACAAGTGTCCTCCTTCATGCCCCTTGTTCATTTAGCTCTTTCCCCCCAAACCCTTCCAGCAACCCTCCGTTAGCTTTCTGTATTTAAGAGTCTCTAATGTTTTGTCACTTTCCTGGTTTTATATTATCTTTGCTTTCCTTCCCTTATGTTCATCCGTTTTGTATCTTAAATTCCACATACAAGTGAAGTCATATATTTATATTTCTCTGACTAATTTTGCTTAACATTATACGCTATAACTCTATCCATGTTGTTGCAAATGGCAAGATTTCATTCTTTTTGATTGTCAAGTAATATTCCATTGTGTATATCTATACCACATCTTCTTTATCCATTCATCAGTCGATGAACATTTGGGCTCTTTCCATCAAGTTTATTTATTTTTGACATAGAACAAGTGGGGGAGAGGTTGAGAAAAAGGGAGAGAATCCCAAGCAGGTTCTGCATGGTTTGCATAGAGCCTCATGTGAGGCTTGAACTCCATGAACTGCAAGATCATGACCTGAGCCGAAACCAAGAGTTGGCTACTTACTGACCGAGCCACCCTGGTGCCCCTACAATATTGTGTTACTAACTCTTATCATCCTGCCATACGTTAGGTCCTCAGAACTCACTCATTACGACATTTGTACCATTTGTCTAACATCTCCTTCATTTCTCTAATTCCTGGGAGCCTTTTTATATAGGCTTCCATTTGGATTGTCCCTGCTTCTACTATTCGTGCTTTCCAATTCAGGGTCCTTCAGTCTCTTTCTTGAGCAACAGTTAGTGGTTGTTATCATATGGACAGTCACACGTGCAGGGGATTGGAACCAGTGCATGCTGCTGGTGGGAATGTGAACTAGCACAGCCACTTTGGAAAGCAGTTTGGCAGTTCCTGAAAATCTTAACCTAGAGCTTGCGTGTGTCTGACATATTCTAGTCCTAGGTATGCGCCCAGGAGAAATGAAACCTCTGCGCACACAAAGTTGTACGCAGATGTTCGCAGCATTATTTATAGTAGCCCAAAAGTAGAAACAACACAAGTGCCCATCAGTTGGTGAGTGGATGAACAAAATGTGGTATAGCCATAAGATCTAATGTTACTTGGGCATATCAGAGAATGACTTACTGATAACGTGCTACAACATGAATGAAGCTTGAAAATAATACGCCAAGTAAAAAGCTGACATGAGAAAGGCCATGCGGCATGCTTCTATTTATGTAAATAGTAAAATCTATACAGACAGAAAGTAGATTAGTGGTTGGCTAGGGCTGAGAGTTTAGGCAGTGATAGCTAAAGAGCACCCGTTTTGTCCTTTTTTAAAATATATAATATCACTCACTTCTTCTTGTCCTCTTTGGATAATTTTAATTTATTTTTCTTACCTAATTGCACTGGTTTTAACTTTAAGTACAGTGTTGAATGGAAGTGGTGACAGTGGACATCCTGTCTTGTTCCTGATCTTCGCATGGAAGCCTTTGTCTTTCACTGTTAAGTATGAGGTGTGTTCTTGTAGATGCCCTTGATCATGTTTAGGGAGTTCCCTTTTATTCCTGGTTTGTTGAATGTTTTACTGTGAAAGGATGTTAGATTTTGTCAAATGCTCTGTCTATTGAAATGATCTTGTATAGTTTTCTTCCTTTTATTAATATGATTATTGATTATTTTTTTGTGTGTTGAATCACCTTTGTATTCATGGAATAAATTCCACTTGGTCATTGTGTAAGATCCTTTTAATATCTTGCTGGATTTAGTTTACCAGTATTTTGTGGAAGACTTTTGCTTTTAGATTCATTGGGAATATTGGTCTGTAGTTTTTTTTCTTTTCTTTCGATCTCTTTATTTGGCTTTGGTGTCAGGCCTTGTAGAATGAGTTAGAATGTTTGGAGTTTCCTTTTGGGTTAATGAAAATGTTCTAAGATTATGGTGATGGTTGCACAGTGACTATATTAGGAATCACTGAATTGGCCATGTAAAGTGGGTGACTTGTGTGATAGCTAAGTAAAGTTGTTACAGAAACACACACACGCACACACACACACAACCCCACATACACAGTCCCAACAAACTTGAGGAGCACTAATCTGTCTTTAGCTTGGAGTCCTTATCCTAGAGTTTAAAGCCCTCCACGGTCTTGCCAGCTGTCCTGTTTCAGCATTACCTCTGGCTTACCTTTGTATGGTCACCCACTGTGCGACTCAACACTTCTGCTCCCCGCAGATGCCCTAGAATACCTTGTGCATCTTGCTGCTTTACTCCAAGTGCTGTCTCCACCTATCTTGAATGTCCCGTTTCTCTTTTCTACCAACAACAATCTATCCTTTCTTGCAAAGTATTGTTCAAGTTTCTTCTATTTACCACTCTAACCTGCAGTTACCTTTCATTCCCAAACCTACTATTCAATGGGATAGAATATTTGAAATCAGAACTGTTCTAGGAAACCTGATGTATGTATTTATGGTACCTATGGACACACACACTCTTTTTTTTTTAAATGCCTTTATAGTTAACTCACAAGTTTATAGAAATGGCTTTTTATTTGCACGGTTCTGGTCTCCCCAAATGGCTCTCTGTGCTTTGAAGACAGGCATGATGTGGTTATGTCTAGTTATTGTATGACAGGCCAAGTATCTGTTGATGTATATGCATGTGTTTGGGAGATAGAAAGATTCAGAACTTTCAGTTATGTTTTGCAGTTTTCCTTATGTATCTCTAAAAGATAATTTTGAAGAAATTTATGTATTAGATTAGAAGCAATTGAGTAAAATCCTAGTGTATGAAGCTCACATGCAAGTGTGAGGAATGTGTAGGTGAGGCTTTATATAAAAGGCTGAGTTCGGTGTCCGGTTACGTAGAACTGGGAGATTGCATAAGCATCATGGTGTGATGTCAAGGATGTATTTCAAATAAAATAGAATAGGATTTAAGCCTCCAGTATATATCTCATACATAGTCAGGGGCTTGAGTCAGGATTCAAATCTGGTTGTCTAACTCCAGGACTGACAGTTAACCACTCTATTATTTTACATTCCATGCTTATTAAGAGAGGTTACTTCATTTCTCTGATCCTCACTTTATTTACATATGAAATGAACCTGAGGGGCACCTGGGTGTCTCACTCTGTTAAGTGTCCGACTTCAGCTCAGGTCATGATCTCACGGTTCGTGGGTTCAAGCCCTGTGTCAGATTCTGTGTCTCCCTCTCTCTCTCTCTCTCTTTCTCTGACTCTCCCCTGCTCACGCTGTCTCTTTCTCTCTCTCAAAAATAAATAAAACATTAAAAAAAATGAACTTGATAACATTTGCTGTATGGAGATGTTTTGAGGCTTAAATAAGGACGTTTGTAAACCATTCTGCAGAGTGCTTGCTCAAAAAATAGGCAGGCCTATTGCTATTAGTAAAATATTTTGTTTACTCCAAAACAATAGCACTAACAGAAGAGATTTTGAAAGCATGTCTGAAACTTATGTTGAGAAGCTTGCTTATCTCCTGGCTTCATAATATTGAATTGTTTGCTTTATGTTTTGGCACAAAGTTTTCAGTGTTCTATTTCTCTATAACTTAGATAATTTTCCAAGTAAGTCATTTATTAGTATTTACGTTCTTTTGCACTCTTGTCACATTTTGTTCTTCAAAATGAATTCTTGTCGAAGAAGTAACAGAATTATACCTTCTTTGTCCTTAATTTCCCAATGACGGTTGTGGTTAACTGCAACTGATGTATTTATGCCTTAGGTTTTGAAGTTTCTGGAATGAAGTTTAGGAAGGTTAATATTTTTTTTGTTGGAAGCCATAATAGAAATGAATTGAGAGATGGTTATTGGTTTTTTATCTTGGCTGCAGAAGTATTTGTAGAAGAGTATTTGTTGGTGTTGCTATAGGAACGAAGTCAAAACTACAGTGAAAGCAGACAAAGCATTGATTGGCTACCTGTATTGTTCTTATTTTATTCCTAATTGACTGCAATTGACCTTTTCTTTCTTTTTTTTCTTTTATAGTTTATTGTCAAGTTAGTTTCCATGTAACACCTGGTGCTCATCCTGACAAGTGCCCGCCTCCTTGCCCATTACCCCCCCTCCCCCTCCCCCATCTGCCCTCAGTGTGTTCTCAGTATTCGAGTCTCTCACGGTTTGCCTCCCTCCCTCTCCCCATCTATTTTTTCCCCCTTCCCCTCCCCCATAGTCCTCTGTTAAGTTTTTCCTGTTACACTTATGAGTGAAAACATATTGACTTTTTCTTTCTTAGTTGTCATAAATATCCAGATATCCTAATTCCAAAATACGTCAGCATCGAGAATATTACTATTTGGTCGTTTACTTCTAGGAGGCTTGGGGAGGAATAAAGTCCTGCATAAGGCACATCCAAGCTTCCTGTTTGTAATGGTGATGGAGTGTAATTAAAAAAATACATATTCTTAGGCTGGTTTTGGTTCCCATGGGGATTTTTCTTAATGGAAACCACATAGCAGTTACTATTTTCAAATTTTACTTACATTTTTTCTTACAAATCTGTTATGCGTTCCAACTGTCCATGCTGTCTGTTTTAGGCTTTTAATAAGGCTACACCTCGGGTCAGGAGAAGGTAGTCCCACTAAGCAGTTTGTAGGGGAAAAGAGCTCTCCTTCTGGCTTTTATACACTCTCTTGCTCAAAGGAAGGACTGCCATTGAGTCGGTTACAACTTCAGTGGAAGATGTCTTGCAGCTGTGCCCGTTTGGTTTTGTTCCAGAGATAGTGTTTGTGCGCCCTGGCAGAGTGTCTTTAGAGGCCCGCCCTGGAAAGGATTCAACTCTATAAAAGGAGTTTTGTTTTATAACCTTTCACATATTCTTATGGGGTTCTGGTGGTGACGGTAGTCTTTATTGTCTTGTCTTTTTAAACTGGCATTTTATGAAGACACAGGCTTCACAGTTTGAGAATGGGAATTACAGTCATAGTTACTGTATCTCATAAAATCCGAATCGCCAAAGCCTTGGCTGACGCCACCAGTAAAATGGCCCTCTCCAAACCTTGTGATTTTAGAGAGTTATTTTTTCGACTGCTTTTCTGCTGCCATGCTGATATGAAGATGGCATTCATTTGATTATATTTCTTCTGGGTAGTTTAATAGATTTTGATTTACAAGTCAAGTTAATGTGTTTAGAAGATTCAGGGAATCCCAAAGTTTTTGAAAGACCAATAACTTTCCGCATTGACAGTAGTGCAGTTTAACCTGTTTTGAATCCTGTATTGACATGAATGTTAAGAGAATTATCATTGAATGTATTCCAGGGGATAGACCATATTTTCTCCAAATTTTTCCTTTTCTATTCAGGCTTCCCCCCCCCCCCCCCCCCTTAAATGTTCCCAAGTTATCAAAGTTATTTGAGATGGAGAACGGGGCTTTAGAGATACTTCGATATCACTAGTTTCCTCAGGCTACTTCCTCTCCCAGCCCATGTGTATTTCCAGTTACATTCCCTGTGGGGGTGTTGTTCCTGCTGTCCAAGATGAAATTGTGTGTGTGTGTGTGTGTGTGTGTGTGCATGTGCACACACACATGTGCTTTTTAAGGTAATCTCTACCCCTAACCTGAGGATTGAACTCAGAACCCTGAGATTGGGAGTCGCTTGCTGTACTGACTGAGCCAGCCAGGCACCCCTTCTTTTGTGGGTTTGATCCTGTTTCTTCTACCTCTTCTGAGCTACCTGCCATTCATTTTCCTTATTCTCCTTTGTGCCTTGAACCTCTCTGTACTTTGTCTCTCCCACCAAAAGCCTGCATCAAACAAGACCACCAACACATCTGCTGTACACAAACATCTTCCCGCAACCTAGTACTTCTTGGAGTTATTTGCTCCCGATTCTCTCGCCTTTTCTCCATCACTAAAGTGGACATTAATCTACACTCACCTCTCACCCTCCTCTCTCCAGTATTTTTTTTTTTTTTCTCTAGCTACTTGGCTTTTTCGGCCACTGTCCTCTAACTTGTTCACTGAGGTTACTAGCAGTCTTTTCGCAACAATTAAAAAACTTCAGCAGTGCCCAAAGCAAGGTGCCCTTGGCCCTGTTGTCCACTTGTTACAGCCCAAGTCTTCTCTTTTGGCAATATGTTCAGGGTTTGCGGTCTTTCTCTTATGCTGATCCTTCCAGCATCCTTTATAGCTTCCTTTCTGTCTGCCTGGTGATTTATCTGGAGCATTTTCTTTTTCTTTCTTTCTTTCTTTCTCTTTCTTTGTTTCTTTGTTTCTTTGTTTGTTTCTTTGTTTGTTTCTTCCTTCCTTCCTTCCTTCCTTCCTTCCTTCCTTCCTTTCTCTCTCTCTCTCTCTCTCTCTCTCTCTCTTTCTTTCTCCCTCCCTCTCTCTCTTTCTTTCTTTCTCCCTCTCTCTCTCTTTCTTTCTTTCTCCCTCTCTCTCTCTCTTTCTCCCTCTCTCTCTCTTTCTTTCTCCCTCTCTCTCTCTTTCTTTCTTTCTCCCTCCCTCTCTCTCTTTCTTTCTTTCTTTTAAATGTTTATTTTTGAGAGAGAGGGAGGGAGGGGCAGAGAGAGAGAGAGGGAGACACAGAATCTGAAGCAGGCTCCAGGCTCTGAGCTGTCAGCGCAGAGCCCGACACGGGGCTCGAACCCATGAACTGTGAGATCACAACCTGAGCCGGTGTTGGACGCTTAACTGACTGAGCCACCCTGCCCCATGATGATGAGCATTTTTCTTACTCTGTTTTGCTGGGGTTTCATCTATTGCATAGCTTCAAATAACACTGATGGGCCAACTAGTTCCAAATCTTAGCATGGAAACCCAGACTGTTTTGTTCAGACCTGTATCCGACCTTCCTTACTTTCACCTGGCCGTACATAGTCCGTGCAGTCCACGTGCATTAAATCTGGAAGCTTGTGCTGCTTTCATCCCTCTTTCCTACGTTTCTTGGAAACCCATCTCTATGTTCATGGCACCATGCTGTCTGACCTTTAACTGCCAGGAACCCGGGAAATTTGCTCTCCATTACTCCCACAATATAATTCATTATCAAATCCTGTTTATTTTACCTACTAAATATTTACTGACTCCATCTCTTCATTCGTATCTTTCGTTCCCCCATCTTAGTTTGGATGCCGTTTCCTGGATCACTGGAGCATCATCTTAAGCAGTTTCCTTTGTGTCACTTGTTCTCACATGACTGCCCATTATTTCCCATCACCCACAGGACGGAGTTGAAACATCTGAGCTTCAGCATACCCGTCACTCATGACTTGGCTACCTCCTCCCTTGTCTATCTCGTCCACTCCTACCCTGTGCCCCAGGCGGACGAGGTACTTACCGTTCTCTCCAACGCTTTTATCTTTCCTGATTCTATGCTCTTCACTTACTGTTCCCACGGTGAGGACTGTGCTCCTACCCGCTTTCACTCCGCCCTGTAAGCGCCTTCTTATCCTTCAAGGTCAGTTCACAGGTCACGGTGGGAAGCATTCTTGCCTCATCAAGTCCGACTTGACTATGCCTGTATTCTAGCTCTTACTCTCTGTGCAGTAGAGTTAGTTGTTTAAATTCCCTCCTCCTGCACTGCTGGAACCAAGTATTGCACAGGTATGTAACCTCAACAGCTAACAGTAAAACGAAGAGCAGTTCCTTGCCACATGAATGGGTCTTAGCAAGACCCAAAAGTACAGAACTGAAATCACGGTCTCCTAGGCAGAGGTAATGGTGAGTACTCTGACTCCATGTTGGCTATTCTGCTTTGGGTGGGTGGGGGCTGTGGGCAGAGGGCACGTTTGCACCTGTTCTTAGGGTTTTCTTTCACGATTCACCTTTGGAGAGTTAAGTTGTGAAGGTGAAGCGACAACGCGGAACTGCAGTTTCAAATGACGGAGCTCACAAAGTTGTGCGGTTTTGGAGGTACACTCTCTGCTCACTCTCTGCCAAAGTTGTGCGGTTTTGGAGGTACACTGGGTGCCCAGACAAGTGCCCAAGGTGTGCAGATGGCCTGTGTCGGGCAGAAGGAGGAGGAACAGGCGAAGCGAGGAGAGGCTCGCTCTGGGGTTGTGCCTCACCGGGGCGTGCTGTGTAGCTGTGCACTGCTTATCACACACACCTTCACCTTTCCCTGGCCTGCCCGGCTAGGAGCAGCATTCCGCTTTGTCCAGCGCGATTTGTGAAACGAGACGTGTGTTGACCTGTTCGCTATTTGTGGTTTCTAGTGGCACCTCTCGGAAGTTGTGCCATTTAAAAATTGTTTTTTTTTTTTTAACATTTATTTATTTTTGAGAGACAGAGACAATCATGAGCAAGGGAGGAGCAGAGAGAGAAGGAGACACAGAATCGGAAGCAGGCTCTAGGCTCTGAGCTGCCCGCACTGAGCCCGACGTGAGGCTCGAACCCACGGTCCGTGAGATCATGACCTGAGCTTAAGTCGGACGCTCAGCCTACTGAGCCACCCAGGCGCCCCATGCCATTTTTAAAGGAATGAAGAGAAAAGGAAGAAGGGAAGTTGCAGAAGGTAGATTAAGGTGGAGAAACATTTTTCCTTCCCCAAGGTGATGGAAAAAAAAATAGATAAATGGAATTGGTAAGAGATTATGTTCAGTGTTTGATCTTTAAAAGTAAACGTAATGATAGGTTCAGCCATTTTTAGGAGAAAGCCTAGATGAGTTTATTTGACCCTCAGAATACTGTGTTTAATAGGAACTCACATTCTTTTAGTGGTAGCCGTGAGCCTTCACTCCTGCGATCCTCACCATCCTCACCGCGGTCCTGTTACGTAGGCGAGTGGTGGGCTGGTGCCTCGACTTGACCAATTCAGTTACCAGCTAAGTGGTGACAAGCCCTGGAGGCATGCAGACCCTCTGAATATGAATTTAACGTTCCTTCAGATTGAGAAGAGTACATACTTTCTTGGCAGTGGTCTCTTTTGTTTCTTGAGACCTACTTTTTTGGGGAGTGGGAGCATGTAGGGTGTTTCCTGGGGGCCGAGAGTGGGGGCCAGAACTGGGGAGCACTGAGGTCTACCCCATGCTCAGTCTCTGGACTCTTTAGTTCTCTGGCCATTGGAGAGTCATAAAGGGCCTCTGTGCCCTGGGTTTTCTGTAACAGTGTCTCTGTTCTTTCCTTCTCATCCAGGCGGGGAGGCCTGCAACAGGGAAAGGCCATGGGATTATTTATTAGACACAATCTGACATCCTGCCTGGGTTCTGCTGTGGACTCCCTGCGTGACCCAGGCCAGTCCTCAAACTTCTGGGCTTTAGGTGCCCCGGATGTGAGAGGCAAGGGCCAGAGGTCCCTTTTGGCTCTAAATTCTTTATTCTATGAAAAAAAACCCATTTCCTTAAGCTCTATGTGCAGGGTGTTTCATAGGTACTGGCAAGGTCTTTGTTTCTGCTTTTTATGTAATGGGCTTTGTGATAGGTGCTTTTATTTTCTTTAACCCCGGAGGCAAGGTGGGTGTCACTGCGGGTGCTGTTTGCTGTAGAATTAGCTTATTTAAAATGAGCTCCAAATGAGCCGCAACATTGAAGTCTGTGAGGCCGTCCCTGACCTCCTTCAGGGATTTGTGCACTTTGCTGTGCCCTTCCTGTCCCTCTGTTGTCGCCTTTAGCCTTTATCACACGTGTTGTAATTGTTTATGTATCTGTCTTACCTGCGAGACTGGTGAATTCTCTGGAGGGCTGGAATGGGGAAGAATCTTGGAGTCCTGAGGGTTTAGTGTCTGGTGCAAAGGTGGAACTCAGCAAGTGTTTCTTAGACAAAATAGAATGAAAATGATACATTTTTAAAAAAGTTTATTTATTTTGAAAGAGAGAGAGCACATGTCACGAGCAAAGGAGGGGCAGAAAGAGAGAGAGAGAGAATCCCAGGTAGGTCTGGACTGTCCATGCAGAGCCTGTTGTGGGGCTTGATACCATCAACCATGAGTCAAGACCTGAGCTGAAATTTAGAACTGAACGCTTAACCACTGAGCCACCCCTGAAAATGATACTTTCAGGTGAATGCTGGATTATGGTATTCACCTAAATGTGTAATTCTAATAGTGATGCTTTTGACTTTGGAGTTAAAGCTCATAACAAGGCCTTTTATCTTAACAGTTTTTAGATGGTTTCAAAACGTTGATGATGGCTTCCCATCTCCCACCTCTTTGTTTCATTTTCTCCTGTACCTCTTCTTACTGTCTTCTCTACCGACCTTTTGTTTAAAAACCAAACCAAACCAAACCAAAAGCTAACCTGGGCGCCATACAGCATTTCCCCCCCCAGAGTCTCATAAATCTATGGTACTTTCTAATGTTAGCATTTAAAAAAATGTGGTAGGGATGAAACTTTTCAAATGACTCATTTGAAGTTGTGCAAAGCGTTCTGGAGGTAGAGTCTGAGCGAAGGTAAACTGTGGTGGCGTGTGGTCAAAAGAGGACTTGGGCAGAGAAGCAGTGGAACTAATGCAGTGGTTTTTTTCTTTTTTTCTTTTCGCTGACCTCAGATAGTGATGATGAAACGTAAGCTGTTAGAAAAATTTATAGACTCGGGAACCCATCCAGATTGCCAGAGTGATACAACTTTTCTCCATTTTGTTCAGGGAGTATATAGTTTGCATGTTGCTCGGTAGGTAGGAAGAATGGATTCTCTGTAAAAATTCGTAGATTCAAAAATAGTTTTGGGTAGTACTTCTTAGGTTACTTTAAGCTTTTGTCAGAAAATTTTTTTTTTTCCCCCTGGTGTGACAGATGATTAATTGCTTTTCAGGCGGAGGCTAGATGAATAAAGTGGAAAGATTGAAAGGAGTGGTCTTCCTCATTGTCTTTCTACAACACAGTTAACTTTATTTTCTGCCCAGTGTTTTGGCTCATATAGTTTTGGAGCTACAAACGACCTGTTAGATCATCGGGTCCTCTACATTCTGTTCAGTTACATTTTTTGTTTCCATCAAGCAGGAGGTAGGACAGTTTTTAAAAGTAAAGAAATTATGATATTGAGTTTAGCATAACATTGTATTTATGTATAAACTCATATATAGGAAAATGTCCCCCAATCTAACGCCAACCAACTCCCTTGAATACTTTAAAAAGAAATTGTATTCTTAAAAAAAGGTATTTGGAGGATAAACTTCTAGCCACCTTCCCCCCTTTTAAAAGTTTTATTTAACTAATCTCTACACCCAGTGCGGGGCTCAAACTCATGGCCTCATAATCAAGAGCCACATGTTCCCCCTACCGAGCCAGCCAGGTGCTCCAGAATTCCCCTTTTAATAGGATAATGAGACGGTGACAGGACATGACTATTTAGGATCTTCCCAGGACAGATTTACTAGATCTAAATTCATATTAACAGTTTATTATGGGAGGACATTAATGGATGTATTTTGGGTACTTTAATGTGTTTTGAATCTTCCTGGGAATGGATGCTTTAAAGGACACTGGCTTTGGTTTGTGTACTTCAGTAACCCACTGAGTAACCCTATAGAAGTTCTTTCACTTTGGGTTCAGATACTCCCCCTTGAAATCCCAGGTGTTCACACGGCGTTCACACGGTGTACCGCAGCACTGGCGGAAGAGCACGTTGGCTTTGGAAGGCACCTGTGTTCACCACTCCCCTGCCAGCATTGCCAGCATTGGCTTTGAAAACAGACTGAGTTGGTGTAAATTCTGACTCTACCCCTTACTGAGTGTATGAGTTTGGAAACTCATTTATATTTTCTGGGTTCTCTTTTTATCTACCATATGAATCATTTGCTCTCCTTGTAAATTATGGTGCCACAAAACTCCCTTTTCTGTCTTAATTCTCTTAACTGTTGATTAGGGCATGGAATTCAGAGGTCTTCTGAGCAGCATCTTTTATATTGGAGACTGCAGAGGACCTTGAGCAATGGCATTGGGCTTTGTAATTAAGAAAGGAGGTGCCTTAATCAGCTTAGGCCGCCATAACATGGTACCGCTGAGTGGCTTCAACACATTTATTTTCTCACAGTCTGGAGGCTGGAAGTCCAAGCTCAGGGTGCCAGCATGTTTCTGTTTCCGGTGAGGGCTCCCTTCGTAGCTTGTAGATGGCTGCCACATAGTAAAGCAGGAGAGCAGGAGAGAATGAGCAAACTCTCTAGTGTGTGTCTTCCTATCAGGGCACTAATTCAGTCATTATGGCCCCACCCTTAAGACCTCATCTAAATCTAATTATCTCCCTAAGGTCCCATCTCCAAATAATCCTCACATTGAGAGTTAGTGCTTCAGCATATGAATTTGGAGACACGATTCAGGAGCTACAGGGGTGACCGGAGATTCCTGAATGCGTGCTAGACATCTGCCATTGGCACTGGCACCGGATCCAGTGCTGCACTACACGTCAGGAGTTCTGATGCTTCCAGATTCTGTGGACTGATACATTTCAGAAGAAGGTTTGGAGCCAATATTTTTTCAAGTATATTGAAGTAATTCTCCCATTGTACTGCACTATGTATTAAAAAATACATTTAATATTTTAAAAAATGAAGGAAGAACATAATCTAAATAAAAGATAATGCTTTTAATTGAATAAGATTGGCTTTGCTGAAAAGCTCACCAAATTGCCCTTTTATGAACCAGTGAAAACCCTGTGGTGGATACTGAAGTTACTGCTGTTATATGGAAAGATTTTTTTTTTTAAGTTTTGTATTTGTTTATTTTGACAGATTGATGTGTTCAGAGCTGTCACTGGAACATATTTTGACTAAGTTACCATAAAGCCAGTTTTTACCATTATCTATCAGCGGCTACAGGTGACCTCTTATTTATCTAAATATCTAAAGCGTTTTCTTTGTAATTTAAAAAGACTGCTTTTAAGATTATGACACACTGCTTTTAAGATAAAGCCAGTTTTTACCATTATCTATCAGCGGCTACAGGTGACCTCTTGTTTATCTAAATATCTAAAGCGTTTTCTTTGTAATTTAAAAAGACTGCTTTTAAGTGAGCCTGTAATACTCCTTGACCTAAGAACTGCTTGAGGAAGAGCAATGTAGCAGCAGCAGCAGCGGGCCAGATTGTACAGACACATGCTTGGATTCATTCAGTCTCTCTCGTTTGATTTACTCATGTAAATATCTACATTGGAACATACATATCCACCCAAATTTATTTCTGTAAAAAATTGCTTTTCGATGTTTACTTTTGAAAGAGAGGATGGTGGGGATGGGGGAGAGCAGGAGAGGGGGAGGGAGGGAGGGAGGTGGGGGCAGAGTATCTGAAGCAGGCTCTGGGCTGAGAGCCTAATGTGGGGCTCGAAATCACAAACTGAGATCATAACCTGGGCTGAAGTCAGATCGTTAACCTGGTGGCTTAACCAATTGAGCCACCAAGACACCCCTAAACCTGAATTTAAATTCTGGAAATGCAGAGAGCAGAGGGTTGGTTATGTACTGTTAAGGAAGATTACTCTTTTCTCAGATCTCTCTGACTTGACTCTTGTCAGTAAAGGAAAATGCATTAATGTTTTTCAATGTATTTTGTTTCCATTATGTATTTGTATTCACTATGACCTATGGGTATAGGATTACCTTTTGTATCCATCATTTCTCAGGATTGACAGTAACAAAAAACAGGGATTTATCAGCTTTGTAACTGTGTGATGGTACTATAAATCTAAATTAAAACGAACCTCTATTTTGAAATATAGTGTCAATGAATAAGCAAATTCTTTTCAAATTAATCAAAAGAGGTAGTTTTATGTAATGAACACTGGATTGTGTGTTTACATTTTCATATCTGAAAATGCTGAAGTTTATAAAGAGATGATTAGATTATGTGCTATATACATATGATTTCGGTGTCAGTAGGGTGGATTAAAAATGACAAATAAAAACAACGCTGGGGGGAGTTGATGGGTGCAAACCCAAAGCAAAGTGAAAATGATACAGAAATTGAGAAATCTTTCGGCAAGAGAATGATAAAAACTCTGATCCTAAAATTAGTCCGTTATTAACACAATTCTTTATGTAAAGTGCACTCATGTAGCGGGTAGAAGAGGCAGCAGGAAGATGACTTCTTCTTTGACCCGTGTGGATTTTGTGGCCGAGGAATGAAGTAACTTGGAACCAAGCTGGGCTTTTCTCCTGAGTATGCCCCTCCTCCAGCAGGGTCCAGCCTGGGTGGGGCCAGGCTTGCTCATTAAGCTTTTGGAAGCTGGGTTTCCATCAGTTCTCCAGTCTCCTAATGACAGGGAACAGCACACAACGGGCTCAATGTACTTTTCAAAAAGCTGCGTATGTATTTTAAGGGGGGGTGGATTTTGAGGGAATTTCAGCGGGAGCAGTTGAGTGTGGTGGTATGTGTTCGTTTGTTTTTGCTTTTGAAGTTTGTTTTTGAGACTGTCAATATCCAGGGCAGCGAAAATTTGGAGAGTACCAACGTACAGAGTACGTGGGGCTGGGTATGTATGCCGTTTGGCAAGGGCAGATGTTCAGTTATATTTGATCCTAGTTTTACGAAAAGTATATTTTTTGTGGCCAGACTTTGGTTTTGGCTCACTTGTTTGCATTTTTCTAGACAGATGTTGAATTTTGTCAGGTTATCTTTAACATTCGTGCTTTTTCAAGTTTGGCCTATGAGAATAATGAAGCTAGCTGGTTTATTTTACATACTTGTCCTGCTGTTCAGTTGATTTATTCAGTGATACAATATACTATATGAAAGTTAATTATTCCTAAAGGACAATGAGGACCATGTAAGGGTAATAGTATACAGTTACTTTGGAACACGTTGAAGGATAACAGATATTAATGTATAGACTGCTTCATTTTCATGCTAATTTGTTTGATTGAAAACAAATTGGACTGTGACTAGCACAGAGCTGAATTCACGTTTTCTAGCCACTACAGCAGATTAGTGACCATTAACAGTGGTTAAGAATTGTGTGTTATTTTGATGTTGTCGCACCCTAAGTAAATAAATATTGATTAAATAAGGATAGGTATTAACTTTTTTTTTTAACTGAATGTGCAATCTGTTGTCGAAATGTGACAACTCACTATTGTTGCCCAGATTCTGACTTCCAGACTTAGAAAAAACGGCCTTCCTGCTTTTTCCTGATCTAATTTCCCACCCTAGTGACCTTTCAAAAAGAACCTAGTTTGAGTGTTACTTTTCTAACAAAACGGGCAGTGGCAGCTCAGTGATTGCCAGATGAACTCTGCAAGTTCCTTTATTGTTGACCCCGTATGGAATGTTCTTACACCACTGACGGAATTCGTGTATTTGGCAAAAGGGGGCACATATGTACTTGTGAAGTTTAAGTTTTCTATTTTGGGACCCAACAAAGAATCGTCTCTTAAAATCATTGGCAACTTGGGCGTGGGAACAGCTAACTGTAGAGATGCTGCTGATGATTTTGCCAGCCAGCCCGTCCTAGGCGCCCCCTCCCTACCCCATCTCCATGTAGTGGTCCTAGGCACTTTCTAGGAGACGCTGATGACCTATGTCTAGGTTAACACCCTAGCTTGATCGCAGACTTGGAAAGGGAAATTTTAAACTTCGACATTTAGTTTGCTTGAATTTTTGTTGGACCCCCCAAATGGAATGCCTGGTGTATTCTCCCACAGGATCCTGTATTCCAATCATGATTACACATGTTGAATTTTGAGAATCATACCTCCAAAGAAACAACTGTATTTACTTGAAGCAAAAACCTGTTCTAGCCAGCCCCACCTAACAAGTAGTTGTTTGAAGCTCTTACTACTAAGTAAAGTAGTTTTGAACTAAACTAAGGCTCAGAGTAGAAATACTTATGGGGGGAAAAAGGTTTTAGGCATTCCAAATGGCATGTCTCTAATTCCATTGTAGTTACAGCTTTTCCTGCCCGGGGAAAGTTGCTTTTATCACGCCAGGCTTGGAGGGTTTATAGCTCACAGTCTACAGCACCTTCTGCTGACTGCCCAGAGGACTAGAGTCAACATTTTGACTTGCTTACCTAAGCTAGAAAAATCTTGCAGTTCAGTCTCCTGTATTAAGAGGAGACCGTACTATGCGTTGGCATAACTGGTAGGTATTTAAAGTGGCAGAAGAGCGAACGATCAACACTGTAAAAGTGAATTATATTTTTTTTGACAAGGTTCAGATATTTATGCCTGTTGACCGCAGCGTTCCAAAGCTTACGGAGAAGAGGATTTGAAAGCGTGAGATCAGTGTCGGCTCCAGCCCGGTGGCCTTGTCATAGTGCGGCGAGTTGATTGACTTTGACAAGACTTTGTCTTATGACCTATTAAAATGCAGCGTCTGCAGCCTGTGTGTTTATCCTGTGCGGTTAACCTTGGTGGCTTTGTCGTTTGCTTATTTGGGAAAAGCCTCCTGAACCACTGTTATTTTTAAGCTAAAAAATTTAGAGCTTGATTCACATAGAAATGGTATTAGACTTGTGGATTACCACTTGATAGCAAGTGGGTTTTCTGGGGAGGCTGGGTAAGGATCCTATTCAGATGGTAGTTGTGGGATGAGCTTCCTGGTGTCTGTGAGAGATGGGTGGTGTCGGCTTTGCACTGTTTGGAGCCTGGTTATGATGTCATCGGAGGAATCTGCACATTCGTGTATTTTTCTTTTCTGGAGAATGTTTTATGATGGTGGTACAAATAAGCGTTTCCCAGATACTCAGCGGCATCACAAAAGACGTTCACTGAGAAGCCACCAGATGCATAATGCTGCACCAGGACCAGGTTATTTATCTGTACAAAAGTGTTACCCTCTTCATGTGAGCACAGGTGCAGAGTGGGCAAGGGTGCGGTGTAGACAGGAGACGTGGCCTTGTGTGTGTCAGGCCAACTTTGTTCCTCTTTTCCCTATAAATGTGGAGGGAGCTGCTGACCGAGATTGGGGATGTTTATGTATGACCGGCTTAGAAGTCGAATTAGAATCTTTCCATTCTGTTTTATTCCCCTTTGAAGGTTTTTTTCAAATTTTAGAGAAATCTGTTTCCAAGTTCCCTGTTCTTACTTCTAAGGGAGAGAATAGGGATATTGTTTTTTGGCCTATCTGCATATGCACCAATGTTATTATTAGCAAAAGGCACCTTTTTGTTTTGACTCCACACTTGAAGGGGAAGAGGATAAAAACAAGCAAAGTTTCCTGATATGTATGTGTGTGTATATATATATATATATATATATATACCAGGATGTTTATGTAAATAATTACATAAATAAGTTATAAATGTGTATAATTTATATAATATATTATAATATTTATATTATAAATTTATATAATTTATTATATGCTTTTAGTATATAATAAAAAATCTATATAAATTATTTTTTCCCAAAGATGAGTTGATTTACTTGAAAGATGTTGGGCTGCTTTAAAATTTTAGGTCTTGAGCTCTCCCTGCTTAGGAGAGCTGTCTGTGTAGCTTCAGAAGGGGTGGGTTGTGATGTCAGCTGACTTGGAAGCTACTGGAACTTTGTTTCTCTGAGGATGAAGAGACAATCTTAAACCTTCTTTGTCAGAAAATCAATTTTCCTTTAGGCTATCTTAATGGTACTCTTGAGGTGGAGCAGACTGGAAGGCTTTTGCACCCATACAGTTCATTTGTGGGGACAGCACTGTGTGACAGGGCAAGGTGGCCCTGTCGTTCAAGGCAGTTG
Organism: Suricata suricatta; assembly: GCF_006229205.1. Classification (NCBI taxonomy): domain Eukaryota; kingdom Metazoa; phylum Chordata; class Mammalia; order Carnivora; family Herpestidae; genus Suricata; species Suricata suricatta. The sequence goes on along the minus strand of NC_043706.1, from coordinate 113,196,625 downwards.
TGGCATTTGGATTGTCTCCAAGGAAGCAGACCAACCAAACTGGGTTTGTTTCATGCATAAGGTATTTTAACACAAAATACTGTTTTCTTAATAAAGTATTTACGTGCTTCAGTTTGTACAGACTTCTGCTCTGTGAAAGATTTCTCTCACGTTTGTACCTCTATTCCTCGTCTCCCTAGTGTCTTCTGCCGAGTCCCCATAGTCCCTGTCCCTCCTCTTCTGTGTCCTTCCCTATTTGTGCTTTTAGATGCACGTATGTACATGTGTGTTTACATATTTATACCTGCCACACACCTGGCTTTCAGTCTGTAAGGTGTCGTCTATCGTGTGGGCTCTCCGAATTTTGCTTTTTTGTACCTAACAGTGTAACTCGGAGGTATTTCTGTAACTGGGATGGCTACTTTAATTTCTTTATTATACAAATGTACGCTGTCACCTATTGATGGACATTGATCTTTTGCTATTACCATGTAGTAATGAACCGTCCGTACATAATCCTTTCACGTTACAGCCCTGCAGGTATGTCTGTGGGATACATTCTCGCAGGCGGCAGAGCCCGTTTAGGGTATATACACATTTGGAGTTTTGATAGCTGTTGGCAAACTGACTTCCATTGGTCAGTACCAATTTTCTTTTCTGTTGGCAATTTTCTAAGAATGCATCTCTCTTCTCATAGTTCGTTCAGTGATTATATGATTAAGCTTTTTGGGGTTTTCCATTTGAAACTTTTAGATTTCATTTCTTTTACCATGAGTGTGATAGAGCATGTTCTCATAAGTTTGTGTCCTCTGTGCTCCTCTTAACTCTGTCCTCCTCCTCCAGCCCCCTTTACCCTCTAGCTGATGCTCAGCAGGGCCAATTCAAAAATTCAAAACAAATTCATTTGCTATGTTGAAGAAATTTATAACCAGGACAATTTTATTTGGCTTTTTTATTCAAGTGACTTAAATTTTTCCAGGCAGCAAATCTATCTCCAGCAAACACAAGTGAGACTGAGAATTAAGTGCTCTTTAAAAAGCACGATGCCTTTTTGTCTTTCAAGAGTGATAAACCAAGATTCCCATGTTAGGACCATTGTGTGACTTCCTGGAGAGATGACAGTGGTAGCATCAAAGAAACTTGTCAGCTTTTCAAACTGGTAGTAATTTCTGAATCTGAACGACCGGAATTTCTGAATTAGTGACCAGTGGTTTGAGTGTATATTAACGCTAATCTTGCTACCTCCATCCCCCACTAGGCCGAGAGCAGGATTCTGCTCACCTGTCCTGCCTGTGCCGTGGAAGGGCTCCAGAAACTTTCGTTTTGAGGGAAGGGCCTGAAATCTGCAACCCACATTCCGAAAATAGGTGACGTTTATCAGGGGCTCAGTTCCAACATTCTGTTTAGGACTGTAAGCCTCCACATTGGTAGTAATAGTTTGATTTTTGTTTTTTCTTTTTTTATGTTTTGTTTATTTTTGAGAGGACACAAGCAGGGGAGGGGCAGAGAGGGGGACAGAGCATCTGAAGCAGGCTCTGTGCTGACAGCGGCGAGCTGTGGGGCTTGAACTCACAAACCATGAGATCATGACCTGTGCCGAAGTCAGATGCTCAACCGACTGAGCCACCGAGGTGCCCCTGCTTTTTCAACAGATATGAATGGTCAGGCATGATGCTAGTGTTGGTTGTGGAACAGTGAAGCTGTTTGGGATTGGTGACGGTATTGTAGGTCTCTGGAGCTGGACAGCTTGGGTGTGAATCGTGGCTCTTCCATGTATTGGTTTTGTGCAAGTCCTTTATCTTGTCTTTCCTTCTTAATCTGTAACATGGGAATAACCTTAGTTCCTACTTCAGAGGGTTGTGAGGATTAAGGAAATCACTACACACAAGAGTCTCTAGAACAATGCTCAACCAATCGCTCGCTGATCTTGTCGCTATTACTTCTGTTCTTACTCTTATTTTTAGTGAACAAAGGGGTCCCCCTCCCTTTATTCCCCCAGAAACCCTAGTTGATGACAATGGCCCACCATTTATTATGGATTTACTGCGTTCCAGGCAGTTTATGTATAGCATCTAACTAAATCCTTAGAGCACCGCAGTGAGAATGTATTCTATCCCATTTTTGCTTATGAGGAAGCACTGCGAGGAGGAGACAGAGCTGGAATTCTTATCCTGGTCTTCTTAGTTCCCAGACATGATCTCCAAGCCACTATGTTGTTTTATCCAAAGATTAGATAGCTTCACACAGAAAGGATGTAGCTCCAGCTCTGGCTGTTAACAAGGGGGCCTCGTCTGAGAGCAGGAATTCAGTGCAGTTGATCGATATTTCCGACCTCACAACTCGTAATTGCTTCATGAAGAGCCAGCAGGGTTCTGGATGTCACTGTCGTCTGGATTAGTGTGCCCAATATGACAACGTTTCTGTGCACTTTAATGATGAGAATGGTGGCCAGTATTGGGATCCTTAATGGCGTAGGCACAGCGTCTGGCTATCGAGCCCTCGCTCTAGGAAAGAGTATCTTACTTCTGGGATGACTCTAGTTGCTTGTGGAGAAGACTTTGCCTGGCATAGATCTTTATTGACGTAATCTTTTTAACAAATTTTCATTCGAGGGTAGTCAGCATACAGCGTTCTGTTAGTTTCAGGTGTACAGTGTAGCGATTCACCAGTTCCATACATCACCCAGTGCTTGTCATCTTGATGTCATTCTTTTTTTTTATGTAAAAAAAAAAATTTTTTTTTTAATTTTTGAGAGAGAGAGACTGCGCGAGCAGGGGAGGGTCAGAAAGAGCGGGAGACACGGAATCCGAAGCAGGCTCCAGGCTCTGAGCTAGCTGTCAGCACAGAGACCAACTGGGGGCTTGAACCCATGAACCGTGAGATCATGACCTGAGCCGAAGCCAGACGCTTAACCGACTGAGCCACCCAGGCACCCCTTGACGTAATTCTTAATGAGAGTAGCTGGGACTTGGCTTTTGACAAATAAGATTCTTAGATCTTACCTTAGATGCTATTGAAACATTATTGAAAGTTGTCTTGATTTTCATATACCCCCCTCCAATATGACGAAAGAGAACCTTACATTTTGATGAACTCTTAAGATTTTTTGTTTCATTCTTAGAGCTTTTAAAATAAAGGTTAATCATTTATCTTACTCAGATATTAACACAGATACTGGGTTTTAAAAGTTTGAGCATCTGGAAAAACTGAAACCTGTGACTGCCATGGCTTTTAGGTATGAGAGCCATAGAACCCAGTGGGAGTAATAATTACCTGGTACAATTCTAGATGTGTTCCCAGTTTCTTAGGGCTTATTTTCTAATGCTTGCTCCAGAATACGCAGAGCCTGATAGTGGCCGCGAGTAACTGAAACCGCATTGTTCTCCTAGGAGGGAGTACGTGATCTCACATACCAGGAAGCACAAACCCGGAACCTGGCCATGTGCAGCATGCCAGCTCCAGGATGTGTCACTTTGTCCTCAGGCTTTCTCCCTTCTTGGATTCTCAAGATGGCAACACACTTCTAGAGCTGGGTGTGCAGTGTTTAGAGACAGAAGAGGGACTGCCTTTCCCTCGTGGCTCCTTTTAGAGGAAGGAATCTTCCCAGAAGGCCACCAATAGACTTTCTGCAAGTCTTCTTGGCAGGGGGAAGGGGAACTACCATGATTGCCTTAGACTGGTAGATCTTTGCCTTTTGGCCTGGCCTGGAGCCGGCCTCCCCTGGCACACATGTGTAAGAGAGAGAAAAGCCAAAGAAAATTTGGGTTCTGTTAAAAAGGAGAAAGGGTGGAGGAAACACATTCTGAATGTAATCTGATCCTGCCTAGGCTTGAACTAGCCGAGGGCTACAGTTCATATCTTTTGTGTATGTGGGTTTAATTTAAGCCAGATGCTAGCTTATATCTTTGCAGAAATAGCTCAGTCTCTCTTGTAGATCCTTATCCCTTAAAACAGAACAAAAAAAATAAAAACCAAAAAATCCCCCAAAACAAACAACAACAAAAAAAAACAAGCCATAGAGTGTGTTATTAAGGTAACTAGGGTGGGTAGCCTTGGATTGTTTAAAAAAATAACTTTATCCTTCCCATATAGATAATTTAAGCTGACACATTGTCCCTTTGGAATGTAGTGGTATGTATTTGAATATGGGGTATAGAAGCCTATAGATCTTCTGACACTTAAGAAAAATAAACCTATGAGAGAGGAATTACATGCAGTCTACTCTAAGTCATCTGTTTGTGCCTTTCCCTCTCTCCCTCTCCACATGTTTTTCGTGTTCCTCCCTGTCCCTCCTTGCCTCCTTTCACTTGCTGTATAGATTTGAGAAGCACTGCTTTCATCCTTTCCCAACTAGTTAGGTGGCTGCTGATTCCTCTCTTTGTTGAGGTTGCTGTTTTGGTTTTTTTTCTCATGTTCCATGCTTTAAGGGAGTGTAGTTGGATATTAAAAGACTTCCTCTTGGGCTATAGGCTGTTTAGGGACATGAACATAAGCAAGTGGTTGTAGATACAAGAAAATTGTTCTTCATATCCTCTGCCCAGTCACCGCAATAGATGAAAGCCAGTTTTGTCAGACCTAGAAAGTGACCAAATTGTAACTGTGTGCACGTGGCCAATATTGTAGAGGCTTAATAGTTATTTGTTGTACAGTTGTTGGTTTTTTTTCCTTTCTCAGAATCCACATTAAATTCCCTCTTGATTCCCTTGCCACCATTTTGAAGTTTAGAAATGAGTCCCTTTCCATTTTGTAAATCTGGGCTGTTCTGAGTAGGGATTGAGCTTTGTTGGTAGAAATCAAAGACCACCTGTTGCTCTGATCTCCGCAGAGGGTGAGCCACTCAGCTGGCAGCCCCCTGTTCTCTGTACGGGGATTTTATTAACAGTGAGGGCTCTTGAGTAGCGCTGGTTCTCAGGAGGTTTTCAGGGAACATCTGGACCCAATAATTAGCGTGAACCCCTTACTTGAAGTGCTTGGTATGAGTGTCTAGAGTTGTGTATCTGCTTTGCTTTGCTGGTTGTAGTACTCTGCTTAGGGAGCAGTGTTTTCAGTAGCATGAGGTTCTATATGGGAGGTTGCTTAGCCTGGTGCTAGAGACAGCACCTGGGAACTGACCTCCCTTTAAAAAAAAAAAAAAGGTTTTGCATAACACAGCCCCGGTGCTGATCCTCTGTTGATGGTTTTCTGCTTGGCTGCGTGTTAAGTGATGCATGCTTTTTCACATGGAGCTGTTACAATAACGAACACTTCTATCTGCCCAGATGGAGTATGCCAACGCGGTAATTGTGTCAAAACCACAGGCTTGTCTAACGGGCTGGCTGTTCCCAGCAGTATTCATTTTGGTTGCCGATAAGCAGAAAGATCTTCACCTAGTGTGTTATATGACTCTACTCATAGCAGATTTTTGGTATTCGTAATTGTATTTATAATAGATAATTAGTGGAATGAGCATTGCTAGAGTTTGGGGAACCATAGTTCTGAGTTTGGCTTCTGGGTTTGCCTGATTTCAGGCAAATCTCTGGTCTTTCAGAGCCTCCGTTTCCTTGTTGGTAAGAGGAAATGAGGGTATTACATTGGGCGATTTCACAGTGCTCCTTCAGTAAATATGTATTAGGTGCCTCTCTGTGCCGGTCTAGATGCTGGGAACATAGCAGTGATGAGGAGAAAGAGCCTAGTTCTTCTGGGGCTTTTATTTTAGTGGGAGGGCTTGCATTCCACTACAGGAGTTTGCATTTTAGTGGGTGATGCAGTTTAAAAGGCTTACCACATTTGAAACTCTTGAGAGTCACAGGCATGATAATTATGGTGAGTGGATGTGCTATAATCATGTTTTCTTGATGGTGGTAATTTGTTCAAGAAGCCATTTTATCAACAAAGAAGGTAGTGTTTAGGTTTGAGCTTTTGTTGATCTCTGAAACTATTTTAAGAATGTACTTATTTACACATAATTATATCCACCCTTATTTTTGAGTATTTACAAAATACAGTTTTATACAATTAGCCAGTTCATTTTTTTTTTTTTAATCTTGTAACTCACACTTGGAGGGGCAACACTGATCAGCTCTGAGATTCTTAAAACTTAAAATGTTGTGAGTCCAGTAGTGGTTGAGGAAGACTACTTTGTGAGGCTTCATGGTGTAGTTTATCTGTGCTCTGTCTCTGTGTTACCACCTTGTCTTTAATTTCTGGTCATCAGCTCAATTGTGATTGCATGGCCCAAAGTAACCTTCAAGTGCAATTTTCTATGTGATGGGACCTCATCTGTAAATTTCTTACTGTAGGAGGGTCAAAGCTAATTATAGTAAATCCCAGAATAGATTCATATTCTGAAGTCATTTTCACAAACTTGGTGTGGATTTTCTTTGAGGACTGTGCCGAAGTCCCTGGTTGATACAGTTGTCCAAAGTGGTATGGTTGTGATTGCCTTATGAAACACAGATGAAAACAGATTACACAGCTGTGTGGTCCTCCATTCAGTGGCCTCGGATAAGTCTTTTACTCTTTATTACGTACAAAATGGGGAGAAAACCTTCCCTGTAGGATATTTTGAAGAGCAGAATTTTATGTGCATGATGTCTGACCCAGTAAGTGACCGCTCTTATGATTAAAATAAAAATATTAATGTTTCTAGCATAATAATGGAAACTTTAGTTTTATATTTCATTGCTTCTAAAGTATTTTGACCAAAAATCAACTTTACTTAATTGGTCTCCAGATTATTTGGCATAGCAAACGTAGTTAGAGAGCTACCAATGATCTTGATTAGCCTGGACACGGGTGGGACATTTTTATCTTAATTTTTACCAGGGCATTGGTTCAACTCTCAAAATGTACTTAGAGAGTATATACTGAAAATCAAGTTTGGTCATTGCATGACTAATATAAATAATATTCTCCACTTCAGTGGTACATGGAAAATGGTACTTTAAAACTTTGAAGAAGGAAAAAAACTCATGTAAGGGTCTTACGGGGAGACATGATTCTGAATTTTAAATACCCATTAGTGGTGCAGCCACTAGAGAAAACTGTATCGAGTTTCCTCAGGAAATTAAGAAATTAGCTTCCGTATGATCCAGCAGTTCCTTTTCTGGGTATTTATCAAAGGAAAGGAACACTCACTAACTCAAAAAGATGTATATGCCCCATGTTCACTGTAGCATTATTTATCGTAGACAACATCTGGAAACAACAACCTGAATTTCCGTTGATGGATGAATGGATGAAGAATTGTGAAACACACACACACACACACACAACACACACACACAGGAATATTATTCATTAATAAACAAGAATAGAATCTTGCTATTTGTAATAGCATGGATGGATTATGCTAAATGAAATGTCAGAGAAAGACACCTTAAGATCTCACTTATATATGGCATTTAAACAACAACAAAACCAACCTCATAGATACAGAGAACAACTAGTGGTTGCCAGAGGTGGCAGTGGGAGAAATGGGTGGATTTTGTTTGTTTGTTTGTTTTGTTTTGTTTGAATAAAAGCAGGGGGGCGGCGAACAACTTAGGTTTATGAATAGTAATTGCATTCTACTTACCGGAGCTTTCAACTCAAATCTTTGGAGAAGATAAAGACAGTTCAGTAATTATATTAGCTTTAGAATGACTTAATAAATCACGCCTCATGTCTTGCTAAGTAAGGGCAATGCCTTAATATTTTGTACATTTGAGTTTATATTGTGCTAAGATTTTTGTACAAAAACTCCATAAAACATACGGTTTAGTTTGGCTCAGTATCACCAGTTTTTAATCTTCAGGAATATTGATATAATTTTTTCACAATACTGCCAGGTTGGCTACAGCCTGTTTTATCTGTGGTTTGACAAAATATGAAGTTTATGTTTGGTGATCTGAGACCAATGCAGATGTTAGTTAAACATGTTACTAACAGACCTACACTGTATTCTTTTATACAATATAGAGACAGCGAACTAATAAGTACAAATTTTCAAACATGTATAGAATTATAAACTAAAAATAAATGCATAAGAATGAGAAGTAAATGTTAGGGTTACTGAACTATATACCTCCTTTGTAGCATTGCCCTCCATTTATTTCCACTCATCTCCTGGTCTCATTATGTATCTCTCCTCTCGCTCATGCCTTATGCCTAACCCTATAATACTGAGAGGTGATAAAGTTCTTTTCAGGACCCTCTAAGTGCAAAACTACACTTTTTCTCTAGGTGATACCTGCATGTATCATTTGTGCTTTTAGCAATGACCCATATGATGACAACTCCCAAATCAGTATGTCTTGTGCATATCCGGTCTTCGTTCAAGACCTGTGCGGTAGGTGTTCAGCTAGACTAACTTGTCAATTGCTATGAATTCAAAACGGTGTGTCTCAGAGAGACCCTCTTGTTTCCTTTGTGTGCCTTGTTTCAGTGGGTGGTTCTCCCATCACCCCAGGTCCCATGACCTGAGACTTTTCCTCAGCCCTTTCCTCTCCTTGACTTGCTGTATTCATTGTGTACACCACATCATGTTGTCTGTCCTTCTTTACCATTAGATTCATTTCTTATCCTTTGCCTCACTGCTCCTTCCTTAGTGCAGACCATCATCATCCTGTGAATGGGTTACTGAACAGTCTTCTGGATGTCTATTTCAATCTTTCATCCTGTGTTTTACAAGCCAGGTTGGGCTCTACGAAATGTGGGTCTGATTACATTACTCCACTATGGAAAGTGCTTGTATGACTTCTTACTGCCTTTAAATCAACCTCAAGACCTTTGTTACCATGATGCACAAAACCTTTCATGTCCTCGCTCCCGCTTACTGCTCCTGCTTTGTCCTTGCTCATTCATCTTCCTCCCTGTCTCCTTCCTCTATAACAAACTTCCGCTTAGCTTGTACAGTGTATTACTGTTCAGTGCTTGTGGTGTCCTGTAGGAGGAATATTCTCCTGTTTCCACGCTTCCCTGTGCCTGGCACATGCCACCTATCCTGACTCCGCTGTCTGAATGAGCACTTATCATTCTAAAGAAACTCAAATGTCAACTTCTCTAGAAAGGCTTACCTAATGACCCTCTTCTCCTAATCTGGGTAAGTATCTGTCTCGTGCTTTTTAAGCAGTGTGCTTTTCACCTCATCTGTACACCACCTTCTCCCCTCCTTCCTCCTTCAGCTTTTTTTAATTTAAATATTTTCCTAACATTGATTTATTTTTGAGAGACAGAATGAGAGAGAGCATGAGTGGGGGAAGGGCAGAGAGAAGGAGACACAGAATCTGAAGCAGGCTTCAGGCTCTGAGCTGTCAGCACAAAGCCTGACGCAGGGCTTGAACTCATGGACTGTGACACCTTGACCTGAGCCCAAGTAGGATGCTTAACTGACTGAGCCACCCAGGTGCCCCTCCCCTCCTTCAGCTTCTTGAAGACAGTCTTTATTCATGAGCCCAGTATTTGGTACATTGTAGGGGCTCATTAAATACATAGTCAAGCTGACTGAATGCTTTCATGCTTGCATATTAGGAGGAAATACCATTTAAAAAACCCATTATTATTGATATCGCCCTTTAAAAATTATTTAATTTATTATTTTTTCATTTTATTTATTTTAGAGAGCACACAAGTAGGAGAGAAGGGCAGAGAGAGAGAATCTTAAGCAGGCTTCACATACAGCATGGAGCCTGACACAGGGCTCCATCCCATAACTCTGGGGTCATGACCTGAGCCAAAGTCAAGAGTCAGATGCTCAACTGACTGAGCCACCTAAGCACCGTGAGATATCACTTTCTTTAAAGCCCACAATTCAGTGGTTTTGAGTGTATTCACAGGGTTGTACAGTCATCACCACTGTCTAATTCCAGAACGTTTCCGATTACCACCAAAGGAAACCCTGTACTCATTAGCAATTGCTCTCTAGTCTATCTTCCAGCCCTTTACAAACCACTGATCTACTTTTTCTCTGTGGATTTGCTTAATCTGGAAATTTCATATAAGTGGAACCCTATACCATGTAGCCTTTTGTATTTTTTTCACTTAGAATAATGTTCTCAAGGTTTGTGTGTGGCAGCATACATTACTACTTCATTTCTTTTTATGACTTAACACACCCATTTCGTTTATCCATTTATCAGTTGGTAGAAGTTTGGGTTGTTTCTGTTTTTTGACTATTGTGAATAAGGCTGTTCTGAACATTCGTTTACGAGTTTTCCTGTAAACACCTGTTTTCCTTTATCATGGGTGTATATATATATATATATATATATATACGTATATATACATATATATATATACACATATATATGTGTATATATATATATATATATATGTATATATATATATACCTAGGAGTGGAATTGCTAGGCCCTGTGGTAACTTTGACTTTTTGAGAAACTGACAGACTTTTCCAGTGTGAACGCACCATTTTCCTTTCTTTGCCATCAAGGTTGAGAGTTTCAAACTTCGCACATTCTCACTAGTACTTGTTACTGTATCTGTCTTTTTGGTGGTGACCCTCCTTTAGTGCATATGAAGTGGTATCATGTGGTTTGGGTTTGCATTTCCCTAAAGAGGAGCATTTCAAGTGCTCATTGGCCATTTGTATACTTTCTTTGGAAAAATGTCTACTTAAAATTCTTTGCCCATATTTGATTTAATCTTTACTGTTGAATTGTAAGGGTTCTTGATATATTCTGGATACTAGACTCATCAGATATGTGATTTGCACAAGGTGGTGAATATTTTAATAAACAAGTTTAATACTGATACGTGCTACAACACGGGCGAACCTTGAAAGCATTATGTAGAGTGAAAATACCACACATGCCATTCCATCTATTTGAAATGTCTAGAATAGGCAATTCCATATGGATTGAAAATGATTGCCAGGGGCTGGGGGGAGGGGAGAATGGAGAGAAACACTAAGGGGTAGAAAGCTTCTTTTCAGGATGATGAAAATATTCTAGAATTCGATAGTAGTGGCTGTACAATCTTGGGAATGTATTCAAAACCATTATCTATACAATTTAAGTGGGTGAGGTATGTGAATTATATCTCACTAAAGCTTTAAAAAAGAACAAGTGTGTTTTAGTTTTTGAACTAGCCAAGGTTTGTACTACTTTTGAAGATAGCTGGAAAATTTCCCCCTGGCCAGGGTTCCCAGGCCTTTGCGCATTGGCGAGAGAGGAGAGCCTGTGCTATCTCTGCTGTTACTGCCTTTTTTTTTTTTAAGAGTCCCTCTTTGCTTGTGTGAAATTGAGACAAGCAGTTACTTTCAGATTTAATTTCAATTTTGTTTTCATTAGTTGTGATAGGATCAATTGTTAGGTGCATTCCACCCTCCCCCTTTCCCCCCTGCCCCCATAACATCTTCATTTGGTTCAGATCAGGGGCCCTTAGATACTTGTAATTGCATCTACAAAGAAGATTGTGTTGGAGTTTGGGTGGGATGGAGGGTTAGAATTTTGATCATAGTTTGAGTACTTTTCTCGGAAAACTAACTTTTGCACTGGAATAATCCTGGTGAATTATGGGATTTAGTTTTGGAACAAAAATGAATACTTTTCTCCCCCCAGATCTAATTTTCTCACTATTAAGCACTTCACATTTAAAATTCATCCTTATAATACCCAACATTTCGGTTTTGCTGTGTGAAATTGCAATGACATTTGGTCTCCATACTGGCTAACAGCATCAATAATACTTTTGTGTGCTAGAATAAGGCATACCAAGTATAGAGAAAAGTGGTTTTCCTTTAAAAAAAGAAAAGGTATTTTTTTGGGGGGTACATTTTTTTATGGCTAGATGAAACAATAAAAGTAATCACCTAGGCTCTTCATGGTTTTAAGTTTTATCGGTACAGAATCAGTTAATTCCATTGTGATGCTCCCTTTGGTTCTTTGATTCTGATGGAGATTGCTACTCTTAGAATTCTCTATTTTTCTCTTGTGCTTATGAACCTTCCTTCTCAACATGTTTTCTCCCTATCATCTCTTTGCCATTTCCCTTTCCATTCTTCTGTACCCTGTTCCTTCCCTCCAAACCAAAACTGAGTTTTTCATAAACGTTTTGTGGTTTTTGTTTTGTTTACAGCATAAGCTGTAACCATGACCACGGAAGTAGGCTCCACGTCTGAAGTGAAGAAGGACCCTGAACAGTTAGGAGCAGATGCAGATACAGCCAAGGAGAAATCTAAAGAAGCAGCGGAAAATCAGCAGAACCAGTCCTCCTCTGGATCGGAGGAGGAAAAAGGTTCCCAATCACCTCCTGCAGCTGAAAGCCAAAGTAGTCCACGCCGCCAGAAGAGAGAGAAGGATTCATCGGAGAGCAGGGGGATTTCTCGGTTCATACCCCCGTGGCTCAAGAAACAGAAGTCCTATACTTTAGTCGTGGCCAAAGATGGAGGAGATAAAAAAGAGCCTACCCAAGCTGTTGCCGAGGAGATTTTAGATAAAGAAGAATCTCTTCCCGAAGGAGAGAGGGAGGCCAAGGGTGATGCTGGAGAAACCGCTCAGAGAAAACAGGAGATTAAAGCTGATGTCAAGGAAGAGAAGCCTTCAGTGAGTGGTCCTGTGGCCCAGGTATGTTTGAGAAGTGATTGGGAATGGAACTTCATGTTCTCTGTTCTCTCTCTCTCTCTCTCTCTTTCGCTTTCGCTTTTGCTTTGTTTCTTTCTCTTTCTCTTTTTATGTATATATATTTTTGAGAGAGAGAGGGGGGAGAGAGAATCCCAAGCAGGCTCCACACTGTCAGTGGAGAGCCCAATGCGGGGCAAACTCATGAAATGAGAGATCATGACCCGAGCTGAAGTTGGACATTCAACTGACTGAGCCACCCAGGCGCCCCTAAAGCTTGATGTTTTAACCACGTGACTAAAAGGATGTATTTCTTTTGAGTAGATTTCTTGTGTTCAGATACTGCTTTGGCTCACTGTATCTGGACTGTGGGCTTGGAGTGGTCTGCTAGAGCCTTCTCACTACTTCTTTTTTAAAACTTTCCCAAATAATAAGGCAAAAAAAGAAATCGAGTGTATATGCAAACTATAAAAAAAAAATTCATGTCTCTTCCTGTTTTAAGGTTAAGCAGATACTCCGAATCCAACCACCTCTCCTTTTTAAATAGTGTGGATTTTTATACCTCTTTGATTTGCTGTACGGCAGTGTTCAGGCAGGAAGAAGAAATAGTATGTGTGAACATTTTGGTTGCCTAATGAAGCCTAGACTTTGCCCTACTGTGCTATTATAATCGGAAATTGTATTATTTGAAATGATATTTTAAGTTTTAGTTGCCAGGATGTAGTTTCTTCTACTCATTTAGTGCTAAAATTACCAAATTGGCAAAATGAGAAAATGGGGGAAGGAGATTTGGGGAAATATCTTTTCTAGCAAAATTTTGAAGTCTTTTAACATTGTAGAATGACAGTGTTTATAATAATCACAATTTCTGCTGAACATTTTTCCTTCTAAATACTCTGTCTTCTGCAAATTGATTAACTCTGGTATGAACTTATGTTTTTTCTGTCACTAGCCTGCTGAAGAAGTAAATAAGGAGAGAGAAGAGAAGGCTAAGGAAATACAGGAAGACAAATCAGAAGAAGCAAAACGGGAGACCAAGGAGGTGCAGACCAATGAGCTAAAATCAGAGAAGGCTGCTCAGAAAGCCACCAAGAAGGCCAAAACAGTCCAGTGTAAAGTGACCCTCCTGGATGGCACCGAGTACAGCTGTGACCTGGAGGTGAGACGTGGTGCTGTTAGGGTAGCTGTCCTGATGTGCAAGGTGGACGCGGACGGTATAGGCCGCCCTCACTCGTGGGCTGGCACAGGGTGTAGATTTTTGTGTTCCTATAAGCTAGTTTGTCAGTTGTGCTTTAAAAAACAAGAGGAGTGTGTGGGTGGCTCAGTCGGTTAGGTGTCCAAATTCGGCCCAGGTCATGATCTCGCAGTGTGGGAGTTCAAGCCCCACATCAGGCTGTGCTGACAACTGGGAGCCTGGAATCTGCTTCAGATTCTGTGTCTCCCTCTCTCTGCCTCTCCCCTGACCACACTGTCTCTCGTTGTCTCTCAAAAATAAATAAATGTTAAAAAAAAAAAAGTATAAAAATATAAAAAAACAAGAAAACATAGGAGAGGGTTATTTCCATTACAAACAATATTTCCTGACCCTTAGTGGGGGAATCAGAGCCAGTGTTCTGTTCGTTCACACTGATCATGTGTATTGGCTGGTGTGTGTTCTGAAGGGGACTTGAATAGTTTGACTGTTACCTTTGTCAAGGGTTTCACTTGAGGAGAACCAGTAGTATTAGGTTGATACTTCAGAGTCATGATGATTTCAGAACTTAACCCTTAAGTGTTTTTTATCCCGAGTCTGCTAATTACTTAAAATCGAGCTCATTTATTCAGTTTCGTTTAATTAAAAAACACTCATGATTTGTAAAGCATATAATTTATTAGCATGGATGTCCGAAACCAATATAATTAAAAAAATGTTTTTTAACCTTTATTTTTGGGAGAGAAACAGAGTACGAATGGAGGAGGGGCAGAGAGAGAGGGAAACAGAATCCAAAGCAGGCTTCAGGCTCAGAGCTGTCAGCACAGAGCCTGACACGGGGCTTGAACTCATGAACTGTGAGATCATGACCTGAGCCAAAGTTGGACACTTAACCTACTGACCTGCCCATCAGTGCTCCATCAGTATAGTTTTTTAAAGCATCTAGTGCCTTATAATTTTGTCAGAGCTTGTTACTTTTCATAGCTAAGTTCCTTTATTTACAAGAATATGTGCTCATAGCTGCTAAGCACTGACCAACTGTGTCCAGAGCTTCGAATGGACTATTTCACGTAACACTTATAAGAATCTGTATGAGGTAGGTATTATTGTGGGTGTTCCCATTGTCATAGTGGGGAATGTAAGGTTTGGAGAGTTTAAGTAATTTGCTCAGAGTTTCGTGCCAGTTAATTAGTAGGTGAGCCAGAATTGTAGATCTGGCGGTTTGACTCTGGATGTCATGAATCTGATCACCAAACTACCCTGTTTTATTTGTTACATGTGGGACCTCTTTTATTTATTTAAAATATGGTTTCTAAATAATAGTCTTTTCTTTGGTCTTCTCACTTATTAAATATTAAAATTATTTTTCCTAATTCTTCACATTCTTATTCGAAATAGAAGTTATAGTTTAACTATAATGAAAACATTCAGCTTGGTGAAGTAGACCTATCTAGTTGAACGGTATTTTATTATATATTTAAACCTGTATTAGAATACAAGGTATGGAGGGTGCCAAGGTGAATGATTCATGGTTCTTTATTTTATCTGTTTTACTTGTTTAAGTTATAATTGTTTAGATACTTCATTTATTTCAAAAACAGGAGTGGCAAAGGAGAACTAAAGATCCTTAAAGCTCTGAGAGAGAGCTTGGAGGGGCAGAAGGAGACTGGTAACTGTGTCTCAGGTAGGGTGGGAACAGGAAGAAAATAACAGGATGATGGTGCGAACTTGATTCGTTTACATTGACCACATGTCCCTTGTTTCTCCTGCCTGTCCTAGAAGTTAGGGAGTCGAAAATTTGAGAACCAACTTGATGATAACTTGTTATGTGACCTTGAGCACTTATTCGAGCTCTCTGGGTGAGTTCCCCAAAACTGATTTCCTCTGTGGAATATAAGATGGCTTAGATAATTCAGAAGGCTCTGGCTATCTCTGAAGCTCTTCATAGCACCAAACCTCAGGATTTACCGATGTGCTTTATGGTTTAAATCTATTTCCCCTCTGTCTCTTTTAAAGTCATGATGTATGTAAAAACTACAAAGATCTAGAAAAAAAAATGGATAGTTGTTGATTTCCCATAAAAATTTTACTCAGGTGTTCCCATTTTGCCATGTGTTTCCGATTTATGTATGTATGTATGTATGTATGTATGTATTTATTTATAGGAATCAAAACCTTGCTGAAGTCTTGTTCCCATCTCTCTTGCTCAGTACATCTTTTTACCATGTATAAATCTACTTTGTTCATTTTAACTGCTGTGTAGTTTCCTTTGAATGACTAAACGAGTCTATCCATTCCTGGACGGAGGCTCATTTTCTTTATATAGTATAACAGCTATTGCTCCAGCAATCCTAATCATACACCTTGCCTTGTTTCTTCAGGGTAGACGTAGTGGAATCGCTCCCTTGGTTGATTGCAGTTTTGCTTCCACTGTTTTTCCGGATCCTGCCAAAGTGATCTTCAAAGCAGTTGTGTCAGTTTAAATTCTAACCAGTAGGGCACCTCGGTGGCTTAGTTGGTTAAGTGTCGGACTTCGGCTCACATCATGATCTTGCCCATGAGTTCGAGCCCCATGTCAGGCTCCAGGCCGAGCGCTCAGACCCTGGAGCCTGCTTGGGATTCTGTGTCCCCCTCTCTTTGCCTCTCCCCTGCTTGCACGCTCTGTCTCAAAAAATAAATGTTAAAAAAAAAATCCCAGCCAGTAAGTCCTGAATTGAATTTTCCCACATTGTCTCTACTTGTTCGTGATTTGGCATTCATGAATATTTTTCAATCTAGGGTTTTTGCATATAATACCTTTTAATTTCCTTTTATCAGCTTTGTAACATTTTGTTAGCTAGGTTGTATACCAGCCTCATAAAGTTGCTTCCCTTTTAATATTCTCTAGAAAAGTTTGGTTAAATTGGGGATTATCTATTCTTGGGAGATCTGGTAGAACTTGCCTTTAAAACTGTCTTGGCCTGGTAGGGTAGGAGAGTGGGTTTGGGTTTTTTGTTTTGTTTTGTTTTTTGTTTTTTATTTGAATCATTGATTCAATTTCCTTATACTTAATAGCCTGTTTCTGGTTTTTTTTTTTTTTTAATTTTTAAAAATGTTTTTAATTTATTTTTGAGAGACAGAGTCAGCGTGAGCAGGGGAGGGGCAGAGAGAGGGAGACACAGAATCCAAAGCAGGCTCCAGGCTCTGAGCTATCAGCACAGAGCCCGAAGAGGACCTTGAACTCACCAACTGCAAGATCATGACCTGAACCGAAGTCGGATGCTTAACCAACTGAGCCACCCAGGCGCCCCGGATCAGTCTTATTAGTTATGTGGCTAATGTTTATGTCTCTGTTAATTGTTTAACTGCTTTATTTATCAACTAATATGGGAGGTATGTTGAGATCTCTCCCTGTAATTGTTGATTTGATAATTTCTCTTCATATTTCTGTAAGTTTATGCTTTATAAACTGTGAGGCTAGATTATTTAGATGGCAACGTGCAAAATTATATGTTGTTGGAATCTTTTCTCCCTTTTTACCATCATATAGTACCTTAAAATTTATTTTGACATTAATTTTACTGTACTGGCTTGATTTTGGGTAGGATAGGATTTGCAGATTTGCATTGTGCAAACATCATCTTTGTTGTTGTTGTTGAGGAGACATGTTTTTAAATCCCATTTGAGAATTCAGTCTTTTAACTGGTGAGTTTATGCTAGCTATTTTGTATGATGTATGTGGCCTTATCCTGTCATCTAATTTTGGGCTATCTGGTATTTTTCTTTGTTTATGATTGCTCTTTTAGGAATGACATGATATTTAAATGTTTTATAGACATACTTGACTTAATAAAGTCTAATATTAATCACTGCGCCTACTCCTTTTTCCCATCTGTTTAGCACTCATTTGTTGTCGGATCTCCTTATGGAATGGTACAAAATAACATTCTTATCTGTGTACAGCTCTTCCCCCTTCTAGAACTCTGCCACTCATGGAGAAGGAAGTTGTCCTGTTGCTTGAAGCAGAGTTGACAAAGAATGCAAAATGAAATGCAGCAAAGTTTGCAATTAACCAAAGTTAAATTTACCTTGAGTTAAATTGGTTGCAAAAGCATAGGAATCTTTATTTTTATGATTATATTAATGTACAGATAGATTGGCTTTTCAGTTAATAAATGATTACTTCATACATTATTAAAAATGAACTTTTGAGGACAGTAGAAAAATTTGAAATAAATGTGTAGCATATATGTGTTGAGTAAACTTGTTTCTCCTTTCAGGTACAGAGCAAAATGAAATCAGAGGAGGCTTTAGTGATGTGATTCCACAGCTGATTTTATGTACCCGCAGTTCACTAGAATTCTGTCTAGGCAGTGACTTTACATTTGACCACAGGCCGTAATTCATCTTTGTCATAATAGCTCTTATAACAATGCAAATGTTATAGGTTGTTTGGTTCTATGGTTGCTTGCTTACCATGAGTCTGATCCTCATCAGACCTGCTGCTATTTCCTCTTTGGGAGCAGAGCCCAGAGGACAGCCGTCACATGATTTGAGTGCTTTCATGTTTCCCATTCCAGCATTGACCTTGGACAGATTGGGTGATGTGCTGATGCCGCTTCTCTGTAGTTCTGTAGCTCTTGTCCGGAAGTCGGTGTCTAAGGACTGCTTGGGGAAGTGTGCTGTGGGAAACCGTAGCTATTCATGTACTTGCAAGCACTCAAGGAAGATAAGTACAATGTGGGAAATAAATACTTTCACTTCATTGTTTTTGGGAGATTAGGTTTGTTTCCATCTGTTGACTGTCACTAAAGATTATGTCTGTCATGGCTTTTTAAATGCCTCTTGTTACGGCTTCTTTTAGTTTTGTATGTCCATGTGTCTAATTTTCAACTAAGACTTTAGATCATAGCATTCCCACTGAAGAGGGCCTGCTTGTCTTCTGAGGGTAGCACGGCCTTTTCAGGGGTCTGGAGGAGTTGGCATGACCTAGCTTAGAGAGACCCTACAGAGTACAGTGACGTTCTAGAAGGCATTCAAATGCCAGGATGAGAAGATTAAAACTGATCTGTAGAGCAAAGTGAGCTGGAAGAGGTTGTGAAGTCATTGGGACGCAGGACTTAGCAAAGTCAAGAATGCTGTTTAGATTTCAGGATGCAGTAGGTGGTCGGGTGGCTGCAGTAATTGAGGGGGAGCTTTTCATTCACTACATTTTTAATGATGCACATCAGCAGTCTTTATAGAAATGACTTCATCAGTGTGATTAGAGCACTGGGAAAGGCTTCCTGTTTGGGACAGTCGGTACCTTTACTCAGAAACAGCTCCCCTTTTTAGCCATTTCATACAAATGTTACTCTAATACCTGAATAATTTTTCTAAAGAAAGATAATTCTTGGGGATATTATTGTTTGTTTGGTGTCTGTCCTAACATGATCTGTTTCTCAGATTACTTCCTTCTCCATGTGACCCTCTCTCCCCCTGTATTCCTTGTTCTGTTCATTTTACGGCCCCCCGTTTCCTCATTGTTTTCTCCTGTGTGCCATCTGGGACCATTCTTTCTCGAACCCCAGGAATTAGGTGAATAAGATGCTCAGGGAGCCATGGCAGCCCCACTTTCAAAAACTAATTATTGTCTTCGGAGTCTGAGTTCTTTTGAGAAAAGAATACATGTTAATATGTGGATACAAATGCCTCAGACTATAATATTTGTGAGAGTAAATGTTGGATGAGAGCGTTTTCAGGGAATGATTGTAGTTAACTGGAAAAAAATAATATGGAAGCAGCTTGACTTTAATTAATGTTATTTTTGGCTTATGTAACAATAGGCTTATTGCTAAACCATGCATTAATTTTGACCCAAGGCCTGGTCTCTGTGCATTTGTTCCAAATCTTGGTGTGAAGTGTCTTTTCATTGTTAGTGGAAATGACACTTTACATCTTATAGTAATTGATAATTAATATAAAGTTTTATTATCAATTGATAAGGATCTCAAATATTTCTTGAAAGCTTTGAGGATTATATTTTCTAATGGAAAAAAAAAACCCTATGATTTCTGCTCTTTGCTGTCTGTTTTTTTCTTACTGGGATATTTAATGTCATGTAACAAGCTCCTTTGGTACCAGAATTTGAATGGCAAGAAGTTTAGGAAACTCCCAGACTCCACATACTTGTTCCAGAGACTCAGCTATGCGACTCCTGCGATGGGATGATTGCCATTTGTCATTTAAACTCGGCGTGGCAAAGTAGTGGGACTCTTTCCTCTATGAAAACCATACAGTAAGGTTTGGTTTAAGCCATGGATATAAAGTCAAGAGACCTCTGTTTCCTTTTCTTTTGACTCTGGATGTCTTGGGGCAGTCACTTCCTCTTTTTTTCTTCTATTCTCAGATTGCAAAGTAAGAATGAAAATACTTGCTTCCTCTGTTTCTCTGATTGAGCTAGTTTTACTACAGCTGATAAGTCTGTATATATATTTTTTTAAGTCTGAAAATAAATGTGAGAGTCCCTGCAAGACTTGGGGAGCAAGAGTGAATGTGCGTTCTGAGCTAGAGTGGCTCACATTTTCCTCTGGCGTCTGGAGGTTGTTCCCACGTGGTAATTTAGTCTGAGAATTGAGGGCATTGTTTCTGCCCACACACAAATGCCAGTACCATTTTTTCCCTAGTGCTATGCATCAGGCGATCAGAATGTAGGCTCTTTTCGTCAGTGTTCTGTGTAGAGTATGGGTCTCAGAAGTCCAATGTAATTATCATTGCTTTTGAGTGTGTTTTAGTGTATTTAGTTGGTTGCTTATTCCCCTTTCACTCTCCAAGTTGTTTCTTTGAGACCTCTAGCACTGACTCTTAATTAGATTTATTAGGGTTTTTTTTTAATGTTTGTTTGTTTTGGGGGGGAGGAGGGCATAAACGTGGGGTGGGGTGGCAAGAGAATCCCAAGAAGGATTCATGTGGTCAGCGTGGAGTCCAATATGGGGCTCCATCCCAGGAACTAAGAAATCCTGCATCACCTGAGCCAAAATCTAGAGCTGGATGCTCAACCCACTGAGCCACCCAGGGTGCCCCGTAAGTTAAATAATTTTATTTTTTTTTATTTTATTTATTTTTATTTATTTTTTTTTTAGTTAAATAATTTTAACCATCTACATACTTATGGAGGATCTAAAGTTGTGGCCCTTTATACACTTCCATTAAAATATTAGATTTAAATATGGGTTAGGAACTTGGAACTGTTTATTTTTAGTTTATTTTTAATGTTTGTTTATATTTGAGAGAGAGAGAGAGAGAAAACGAGCAAGCAAGGGAGGGGCAGAGAGAGAGGGAGACACAGAATCCGAAGCAGGCTCCAGGCTCTAAGCTGTCAGCACAGAGCCTGATGTGGGACTCGAACCTATGAGCGGTGAGATCATGACCTGAGCCAAAGTTGGCTGCTTAACTGACTGAGCCACCCAGGTGCCCCAGGAGCTTGGAACTATATAATTGACACATGCTGTGTGCAACATAAAATCTCAACAAGATAGGTCCAGGTGGAAGATTTCTGTCCAACTATCCCTTTAGCTTAAAAAAAGGATTAAAGATGACACTTCTGTTCAATAACTTGTACTTACTAAGTGGGAAGAGGCTGCCATACTGTGTGAGTGGTTAAGTGGTTTGGTCCAACTCAGAGCACCAAGGATTCACAGGAGCAGGGCAGAGCGTGGGCTTTCCATCAAGTCTCTCCTTAGCTGGGCATTCAGGACTCTCTTAAGGAATCACCTCAGACCGTCGTTTGAGCTCTTTCGCTACTGGAGTTTTGGTTTTCCTCTGCCAGCCTAGTTGTTCTTCTATTCATCTACATCCTAAATTATCTTTCCTTCCTTTGAGTTTCTGTTCAGACCATCTCTGCATTTGATTTTCTCCCTAGCCCCACTTTTCCTCCCCATTGTTTAACGTCCAACTCACACTCAGCTTTTAGAATGTTTTCTTTCTTCCTCTGAACTTGTTTGCACCATTAATTTGGCAATTAATCATGCACTCTGCCTTCTGAAAGAATCGCTTGTATTGTGTTGAAAAACTGCTAAACTCTTGAACTGTTGTTTGATTTCTCTCCTATTGTTTCTTCACACCGATTGGTAGTTCCTGAGAAAAAGGACTTTCTGCTTCTCTCTCCCCGTAGGGCCTTCACACAGGACTTTGTACCCCATTCATAGAAAGTAATTGTTGGTTGATTTTTCTCTACTTTCTTGGATATGTGTAAAATTTTCATCCTTTCTTAGCTAAATGATTGAATTTGCTTATTTTTGTCCCTCATTCTCTCCACTCTCTCTATTTAGAAAAGTAAGAGTTGGGTGTGTGTGTGTAGATATATGTATTTCCCACCCCTCGTTGCTACCTCTGTCTGTCACCGCCCTGCTTTTTAAATACTTAGAAACGGCAGGCTGACTTCTTGGGCTTACGTGAATGAAACCGTGAAATTCCTACAAAAGGCTGTGAAACTGCTTGGTAAGAGCCCTGCGGAAGTGGGTACGATGTGGTCCTGGCCCTTTAGGAGCTCAGGGCCCTACAGGGGAATATGGATTCCCAGAGCCTAAGAGTTCTTTCCCTTAAATGGGATCCTCCATGGGAGGTTGCTTGGTGGCTGGAGTGTACGCCGGGCTTGGAAAGAATGTAATTAATACCTGATTCCCTGCCTCTTTCCAATAGTGCACCTCCGGAGCACATTAAAAAAAATGACATGGTGTTCATTTCTAGGCAGTCAAGAATGCTACCACATGCTTTATCCTTTCTGTGTTTCTCACTTTTGGTTTCAAAATCTGGGGCTTGCCCTTGCGTCAGTGGTATTTTGAAAGCATTAAATGTGACACTTGAAAGTAACTTCTCACTGTGAGTAACCATCTTGATGTAATTTTGAAGGCAACATCCAGCTCTTCCTGGCTCTTTTTTATTACACATGCTGCCAGGCAGGCTCACTCCTTGATAATCTACCATTTAATACCATTTAATAAGTTTTCACTCTATCCTGAAGGTAGTGGTGGAACAGGCACCAGGTCTTTGAATACTTTTCTGTTTTGAGTGAAAATTAAATGAAGGTTAAGATTAGAAATGATATGGGGGCGACTGGGTGGTTCAGTCGGTTAAGTGTCCAGCTTAAGCTCAGGTCATGATCTCATGGTTTGTGGGTTCGAGCCCCGCATCGGGCTCTGTGCTGACAGATAGCTCAGAGCCTGGAGCCTGCTTCAGATTCTGTATCTCCCTCTCTCTCTGACCCTCCCCTACTCGCTCGCTCGCTCTCTCTGTCTCTCTCTCAAAAATAAATAAAAAACATTAAAAAAAAAGATTAGAAATGGTATGAAACTCATTTTCAGAACAAGATTTTTAAAATAATTTTTTTAACATTTATTTATTTTTGAGAGAGAGAGTGAGACAGAGCATGAGCAGGGGAGGGGCAGAGAGAAGGAGACACAGAATCTGAAGCAGGCTCCAGGCTCTGAGCAAGAGTTCAGCACAGAGCCTGACATGGGGCTCAAACCCACGACCGTGAGATCCTGACCTGAGCCAAAGTCGGACACTTAGCCAACTAAGCCACCCAGGCACCCTTCAGAACAAGATTTCTATCTTAAAATCGGTTCAGATACATTTTTCTCATGCACCATAATATATATAGGCATTGAAAAATTTTAGCTCCTTGACAGAATTCATCAAATGAAGACATAAAATCTTATTTCTCTTAGTCAATAAAAACTGAAAAATATTTTTTGTTAAAAACACTATTCAGAATCCCTCTGTTTTTGTTAACTGTTTTATTTTTAGTCACCTTTCTCTCTTCTGGGGAAATTAAAGACAATGAAACTGATAGTTTTATTTTTCAGGTGTAGATATTTTGCTAAATATTCTCCCTGAACCTGTCTCCCTTTTCCCCTCCCCCACAAGACTGGCGATGTGTGCAGGAGCCTGAAGGGGCCTGGGCTTTGAGAATCCTGCTGTTCCCTCGGCCTGTTCATTTAACAAGTGTTGGGGCCATTCATTTCATCCTGTTCCTCCCCCAGGAGGATTCATAATTCTGTGGCCTAGTAAAAACATAGAATTTATCATTAATATTTCCAGTAGTGTAATATAATATGCTAACATTTGGATCTTAAAAGGGATCAAATACAATAGAACATAATAAAATCTGGTGTATAACATGCACTGATTAACCCAGAAAAAAATTTCTTCAAAGTGGCTAGAGGATGCAGGCATTGATACAGGATCTGTCAGATTGCTGTTTCCATAGTTTGGTTCATTATGTTCTGCAGCAGTCACACATGGGCTCTGATAGAAAAGTTATGAGGAAGGGGCACCTGGGCCGCTCAGTTGGTTAAGCGTCCGGCTTCAGCTTAGGTCATGATCTTGTGGTCCGTGAGTTCAAGCCCTGCGTTGGGCTCTCTGTTGACAGCTCAGAGCCTGGAGCCTGCTTCGGATTCTGTGTCTCCCTCTCCCTCTGCCCCACTCCTGCTTTCTCTCTCTCTCTCTCAAATATAAGTAAACATTAAAAAAAAAGTTATGAGGAATATTACTTTTTTTTTTTTTAAACTCTTACAGCACCTCCAGACAAAAGCCCCATGCTGCCTGTTAACTGCATCTCATACCTGTGTTTTGTGTGCGGAATACACCATTTTAGCCTGTCTGAGTCTGATTTTACATCCCTTAGTTATTTAAACAGAGAGGAAAATTAATCTGGGTCTTAGGATGTTGTATTTCTTGATCTCTTTTCATATTTCTGTCAGCAGCAGTTTAAAGCGAATCAAGTAAGAATGCTCTGCTAAGCTGTTCTCTGTAGCACAGAAAGCCTGTCTGAATCAAATGTCAGAATTCATTTTAAGCAAATACTTTGCAAAGAATGTGCTGGCCTGCAGAACTTGATGCTTCTGGGTTTTAAAATAAGTCTTAAAGGAAACGATACTTAGCAACATTCAAAAGAAGATAACTATGAAAAAAATTCCGTTCCCTCATCTGGCTAGAAGTCTGATACCAGCCTCTCTCTAACCATTTTAGTCACTTTTAAAGAAGTTATACTTTTTCATAGACTTATTTCAAGTTCTGCTATTCACAGTAAATAATAGAAAAAGTTAGACAAAAGGAAGTTATATTTTCCTTTCTTAGGAATTATTTTATTTAGTGTAAAATACATTTTTAAAAAAATTTTATTTTTGAGAGAGTACGTGCCTGTGTGCACTCTCAAGCAGGGGAAGGGCAGAGAGAGAGAGAGAGAGAGAGAAAGAGAGAGAGAGAGAGGGAATCCCAAGTAGGCTCTGCACCATCAGCATGGAGCCCCACGCAGGGCTTGATTCCACTTGATTCCATGATCTTGTGAGATCATGACCTGAACCAAAATCAGGAGTCAGACATGTAACTGAGTCGCCCAGGCGCCCTTCTTAGGAATTATTTCAATGACTGGGTTCCTCATGTCCCTTAGTAATGGTATGTAATTTTTGAGAAAAATAGGAAGTTTAAGAAAGTCATATTTGCATAGTATTTTACAAGTTTGGTTTCAAAACTTTTCATTTAAATACACCTTGTGTGTTCAGAAATAATTTTTATCCTCAAATATTGATTTGGTTCCTACTCTTGCTGGGAAGATAAAAAGAAAAATACCTTCTTTTTCCTCTAGAGCTGCTTATAAATTTGACTTTCAGGGATAAACTTCACCTACAAAGCAAGAATAGGACTGAATGTCCTTGGTAAAGTAGCGTTCATGAGTTTGAGACCACGGAAGTACCACCTTCTCGTGGCCTGGATTTGGCAGCTCTTCACTGGGAGCGGGGAGTGCCTGCATTTAAGTGTTTAGGAAAACCCCACAACACCTGACCCGTTACATTTTCTATTTAAAAATGGTTAAATAGGAATATCCAAGCAGAAATAAGGGATTACAAGAAAAGATTTCAATGCCTCCTTCCTCCTTGGTCAAGGATAGCATAACGCGGAAACCTTTGTTAAGAGCAAGCCAGTGTTGCTAGGTTTGACCCAGACTTTTCTTGGCTTGGCTTTAACTGGGAGCCCCCCCACCCCTCCTTACAAAGCCAGGGTGTCACTGGGCTCACTTCTGCTAAACATGGAAGAGATGGGTTCCCATCCGCAGGAGAGGTTGCAAAGAAAACATAAAATATAAACCCATGGACTCTATCGCCCCACCTTTTTCAGTTTGCTATCCAAAATTTCATTGGTGCAGATTCTGTTCTGTTTTTCCCTTTGTGTTAAGGTGGGGAAAAAATGAATCTGTGCAGGTGCTCATGTGCATGTGTGTGTGTACATGTTACATCATTTTCTTTTCTAACTAGCTTCCGTAGGGAGCAGAAGTAAACGTGCGTGTCCAGTCTGCCCTCTTTGATTGGCAGTCCACTTTCTGCTTAGGAAAACTTGAGCCGGAAGCTCGTCTTCTCAGCAGGCCCAGTGAGTTAGGCACCCCCTCAGTAGAGTAGCACATACCAAAGTTGTCGGAGGCTCTCAGGTCAGCTATAAAGAGACTTTTAATTGGTGGTGGTAGCTCTAATAGCATCTATTTTGACATTGTTCATTACTTTCTTGCAGATGCCTTTTGTTAGTTTATATTCTTGCCTCATTATTTCCTGCAGGTGCCTGGATAATCATTTTATTCTCCATGTGGGATTAATTTGGCAGAGTGGAGGTAGGTCAGAGGAAAGGAAAAGATGGAGATGGTGTTTTCTTAAAATAGGTCAAATTGGATTTTGTCATTAATAGGTGTAATTTATTTCTTATTCATTTGATTTGGGTCATCATCTGTTTACATAAAGTGTGTGATTTTGTCCACCAAATGTTTCTGGACCCAGTCTTGTGGGGATACGGTGGAGGAGGAGTCCCTCTCCTCTGACTCTTGTCAGAGCCCAGGGAGCAGAGGGCAAAGGTTGTGCTCAGCGTTCAGGCTGGATTCCAGACTCCTTCCCAATAGTAAGAATCTTGTTCCGGTTGTGGTGAGTAGGGCAAGTACCCAAAGTTAACATTTCTATAAAGCTTTTTAAAATTTTATTTTATTAAATAGAGTGAGAGCGAGTCAGGGAGGGGCAGCGGGAGAGGGAGAAAGAAAATCTCAAGTAGGCTCCACACTCCATGCAGAGCCCGACACAGGGCTCGATCCCACGACCCTGGGATCATGATCTGAGCTGAAATCAAGAGTTGGGTGCTCAATCTACTGAGTCACCCAGGTGCCTCGTTTTTATAAAGCTTTTTAATTTATAGAATATGATCTCCTTTATCCCCACAGAAACTGACGGAGGGAGGGTGGGCTGTTAATAGACGAAGCTCCACATTGGTGCAGTACTTCTCACATTTAAGTGCACTTCTGCTCAACTTTGTAGTGTTTAAAATCTGGATGTACCTCACCATGCAGGTGAAAAGATTACTGTTTTTCCCCCTACCCCACTCTCTTGCTCAGTGTTTCATAATTCTGTAGAGATGAGGTTTGCAGAGTAAGATCACGGTGCTGGTGAGACCAGTGGGATGCCCAGGGTTTGGTGGGGGTGGGGGGGGAGGGGGAGGTTTATTAAGATAGGACTTGGGAGATCTTTGTGCAGAGTCTGGTTATCAGCTGTAGGCACACATTAATTCTTATTCACTGTGCCCAAGTCAGTCAGGGAGAAGAAAACTGGTCCTTGCTGCTCAGTCCTGTGAACAGTCTCATTAGAAGGCCAGGGAATGATTTACAAGCGAGAGAGAACTGCCAGGAAGAATGAACTATAGACGTCAGTTGGTCAACTAATTCTTCTCTTCACAGTTAGAAAATCCTTGAGTGATTCCAGGTGATAATCATAAGGTATCTTTGTGAACATGAAATTCAGAGCAAGGGGTATTACAGCAACAGAGTAACTGGTGTTTTCAGCTTAGCGGTGGAGGGTGAGTGTACCTGCCAAGGGCCAGAATAATTGTGCTTTGAGGCCAGGAACCTACCCTTCTTCCAAGTGATACTGATAAATTTTCACTTTTTGTTCTTCCTACTGCTTGCCGTCCAAAAAGCCCATTTGGGTCTGTAGACTGGGATTAGACAGACACAGTCTGTCTCTGTCTTTCTTTCCCTAGTGTTTTAGACATGCATTCCTAGGTCTCCTGCAGTCAGAACATTCATCTCTCCGGTGTACTGAGTTTACATAGGTTTTCCAGTTATACTGTTTCCAAATTCTGTTAGAAACTGTACCGTGGCCTTCAGTATTTATAATTGGGTATATTGTTCACCTCATAGGCTTGGGGTGGGAGTTGAAGTTGGGAAGATGAATGATTGACCTGAAACTTATTTGCTGGGTAAAAGTATTATTTCTGTTGGAAAAGATTCTGAATTTCAAATAGATGTCACATATCACTTTGCACTTTAGGGAAGAAATAATACAGGATGGCTTGGAGTTGACCATCTGGGGATTCGAATCCCTAGGGCAGAGAGGCATTATGAAGGAAGTTTCCAGTGCACGAACAGATGGTACATGCCACAGAACAGCAAATGAGTTATTTAGAAAGTACATTTTCCTGTTGAAATCGTGCACCGATGATTAGATCTCTAGGTTGATTTGTGAAAGACAGAGTTTTTACCTCACTTGAACTCAGGCCAGAACTTAAAATCTTTTCTTTCTCTCAGATTCTTTTTCTGGTTTTTGGTGCTCTTCTCCCTTAGATTTTCTTGTTCCTACTCCCATGGTGATATTATTCTTTTGCAGTATAATACAAAAACATGTGATAAGCTTCCTACCTCCTTGTTCTCCTTCTAGAATCTACATTCCTCGTTCCTCAAATGTGGCAGATTTCTCAGCTAAGTAACAAGAGCATCCGTGATTTGAGTGAATGACTTCAGTGTGTGGATGATTGATTACTTGTACTGCCTTCTAAGAGATTATTTGCATTTTAAAAGAAACTTCTTGTCTCTAAAGAATCCTAAGTGGTAAAATTTCACTAGTGAAGCCAAGGCACGAGAAGAAATCAAGGCAGTCTGTGTGAGTCTCGAAGGCTGGATTTACGGCGTCTTTGGGTCAGGTGGACACAATGCTGGCAAGGTAGACTTTAGGGGAGCCATGATTCTGAGCCGTGCTTACCCAAAACTTCCTAACTTTCTTGCTTCTGAAGCCCTATGTTTCTCTCTGATCCCTCACAGTTTTTCTCCTCATAGAGTTGAGTTCATTTATGTGTATTTTAAGTCTAGAGTCTTGAAGATTCACCCAGAACCACCACCCTTAGCCCGCCTCTATGGTGAACAATGGCCTTGTTGTCATTTTCTCTTTGGTTTTACATGAGTTTGTTAGTCACCCACCAGGAATGAAAAAACTTTTACTTGGGGAAAAAATGTCAAGCTGAATGGAAACATTGTTGTCTCGGATCAGTGTTTAAAAACTGTGCTATCTCAAAATGAAATGTGTTTTTTTTCTCAGATTGTCCAAAAGTTTTTTTGTCATTGAGTTCAAGAATCAAATTCAGGTGGTGTGGTATAAGAAAATTATCGTTGCTAAAAATATTCGAGGCCTCTCTTTTTGCATCAGATCTTGTTTCCCTCTGTTTTACGGCTGTAATAAAGTAAATATTTAAGGTGATTCTGCATTACAACTTATACTTTGGTTCGTTATTAAAAAAAATTTATTTTAAAGACTCCTGGCCAGTAGAGGTAAGAATAGTCTCATTGGGGCCAGTTTGTGGTAAGATCAGATCTACATAAGATCTATGGTCAAATGTGTGTCTTGTGTTTTTCCATGTGGTGATCGTTTTATTTCAAATGTAGTTTGAAAGATAGTTGTCATTAAAGATTGTTAGATACATTTTATATTACAGGCTCTGCAAACCAGTCATGTTTTAAATGATTTTTAGTGAAATCTTGAACACTTGGTGTATTTTCCTTTGGGTCCTGACTTTTGTGTCTCTGCCTTTGAAAGGGAAGAAAGGTGCGCACACCGCCTTGCATGGTGCCTAGCCCGACTGAAAGCTAATGGACTTGGAGTGCGAAGGCACATAGTCTTACTCTGGGAGAGGAGATCTGTTCGCTGACCTTAGCCTTGCCTCATGGTCAGACTCCTTGGCTAAACTTTTTAAAAATACAGGAGCACGGAGGATTTTTAGGGCAGCAGCATTACTGTATGATGGTAGATGTGTGTCATTATGCATTTGTCCAGATCCACAGAATGCATGACACCAAGTGTGAGCCCTAATGTTAGCTGTGGACTTGGGTGATTATGACTGTTTCAATGTAGGTTTATCAGTTGTACCAAATGTACGTGGGCGGATGCTGACCATGGGAGGAGACGATGCATTTGTGAGGCCAGAGGGTATATGGGAAATCTCTGTACCTTCTCAA
The DNA here is from genome assembly GCF_006229205.1 of Suricata suricatta. Lineage (NCBI taxonomy): Eukaryota > Metazoa > Chordata > Mammalia > Carnivora > Herpestidae > Suricata > Suricata suricatta. The sequence continues at coordinate 113,166,648 of NC_043706.1, read as the reverse complement.
TTTCTGTGAACCTAAAACTGGTATAAGAAATAAAATCTATGTTTTTAAAATTTATTAATTTTTTTTTGAGGAACAGAGAGAGCACGAGCAGGGGACGGTCAGAGAGAGAGGGAGACGCAGAATCTGAAGCAGGCTCCAGGCTCCGAGCTAGCTATCCGCACAGAGCCTTGATGCAGGCCCTGAACCCACGAACCGTGAGATCATGACCTGAGCCGAAGTCGGACGCTTAACTGACTGAGCCACCCAGGTGCCCCAATAAAATCTAATACAAAAATTGCAAAAAAGTACAGATGCCCAGGTGTCACCTTTGTCGATCCTGGGTTTGATGCCAGGCGCGAGAGTTAAGAACTGCTTGGAAGGCTGTACCATGCTGTCTGCCAGGCACCCCTTGCAGACCCCTGTTCCAGGTACAGGGTGGATTCCTAAATTAGCCCCTTGTTGATCCATGAGTACAGCTGGCGAGGGGTTTTCCTCAGGTGGCTGGAAAGTGAGTGGGGTAGAGACCCTCCCTGGAGACTGCGGGAGGTGGTATTAAGTGTCTGTCTGGGTCTGCCGGACAGCTGCTTCCTCGCTCTGATTTGTGGGCCGAATCTGTCTGTTAGCCTTGGCCTTGAGCAGTGCTCCACAGAGTAAGGGCTTGAGTAGCGTTAGTCGTCGTCACATTTTAAAACCCTGATTATGTTTTTCTCAGGATCCTTCTTTTTTTCTTGAATTTTTCATGAAAGTACTAAAATCCCATGCCTTGGATAAATTCCCAATAATATTTTTATATTTGATCAATAACTTAGTGACTGGGAAGTCCCATAATATATACCACTTCGATATTCACAGTGACTTTGCAATTTAAAGTACTTGCTTAGACTCTGAAATTTAGTTAGTACTCATACAAGGAAGGAAAAAACCACATGATTAAAAAAAATACATTTGGGGCGCCTGGGTGGCTCAGTCAGTTAAGCATCTGACTTCGGCTCAGGTCATGATCTCACGGTTTCGTGGGTTTGAGCCCTGCGTCGGGCTCTGTGCTGACAGCTGGCTCAGAGCCTGGAGGCTGCTTCAGATTCTGTGTCTCCCTCTCTCTCTGGCCCTCCCCTGCTCGTGCTGACTCTCCCTGTCTCTCAAAAATAAATTTAAAAAAAACATAATAAAATTTTAAATTATTTAAAAATAAAAAAATAAAAACAATACATTTTATTTTGAATAAACCAGTCCTTAATGTCCAAGGATTTATCTTCTTGTTAGAGAGTCAAGAGAGAGACATTGTCCATAACCAGTTGAATTGGAAAAAACAAAAAAAAGTCAAAGATGAGTTCCTTTACTTTACCATCAAAATAAACAAGACTCTAGGACTATATAGGAATGTAGTCAGATTCTGCATATCAGAAATTGCCGGCTATTTGTCAGCTATTCACTTAGAGAGAATGAAGACTTAGATGATTCTTCCTGATACGCTACAATACCATTTCATTTTAACTTTTATTATGAAAGGAAGGCATTTAAAGGACCACTTTTTATGACATGCATTAGAACTGACAGGGGTGTTTGTCATCATTTAGTTAAAGACAGAACCAAAAAGGAAGTATAATCCTTTGTATAAACTTTGTGCAGATATTTGCATTTCGTCAACAAATAGGGTTTGTTTAATGAGCTTTGAGCTGCTTGGCTCTCGGGCTTCTGTGAGGTTTTCTGCATCCCCGGGTGAGGGCTGGCTGTGGGATTACCGTGGAGTCAGCGTGCGGGTGAGGGCTGCACCCTGCGGGGGGCGGGTGGTGGTAATTTGTAATTACTGAACTTACCTAGTTGCTTATGGCATGAATTGTGTGCTCAAGAGTCAGCAGACTGGGATAGAGAAACATTCCAAATACTGCATTTAGACTTACACGGACCTAGAAGCATTATGTTCATGAAATAGGGCCTTTCAGTGTATAAGACTGCTCATTAAGGTGCGTATATGATCTGCACGAAAGGTGAGCCTCTATGCTTATAGCTTTGCCAAGGTTTCCTTTAAAGTTGTTGCAGGATTTAGTTACCGGAAGGTATTGTGCAGTCTATTCTGGTCGAGTGTGTTTTTGTTTTCGTAGCAGCATTTTTGTTTTTATTTCTACCATCTAAAACGACATTATTCTACATTGTTCATGTCCACAACATGGAGAATTTGCTCGCTGTCCAGTCCTAACCGCCTGAATCCTGTGTAATGGAAAAGAAATAGAAATTTTGTAATGACCTGTGACAGGTTGTTTTGCCCCTTCCCTTTTGTAGCCTAGTCTTGAATACTATATAAGAACAATTTCTTCTGTTGTGATTTATAAGAAACCTACATGCTACATAACCTTGGGTAGTGTATGTTTATTTTTCTATCTATGGATGTATATACGTACAGGTTTCCTGATCACTAATGAATAAGTTTTCAAACTTTTCAACTACTCAAAATAAGATACATGTGTCTATATATGTATGTGCATAAATGTACCCATTTTATGTCTACGTACATATTTTGTATATAATATACACATCTTTGTGAGTAGTTGGAAAATGTTTTCAAATTTAATTCTTATTAATGATCAGGGAAACTTTATTTAAAAATATTATAAATTGACATTTATTTCTGGAATTAAATTTTCAACACACACAATAATTGGATATGGTTTCTTCCTTTTGTTGGGATTTCCTTTCTTTAATTTTTTTTTCATGTTTTTGTTTATTTTTCAGAGAGAGCATGAGCTTGAAGGAGGGGCAGAGAGAGTGGGAGACAGGGAATGGGAAGCGGGCTCCAGGCTCTGAGCTGTTAGCACAGAGCCTGACGCAAGGCTCGAACTCAAAAACCACCAGATCATGACCTGAGCCAAAGTTATAGATGCTTAACTGATTGAGCCCTCCAGGCTCCCCTTTTTGTTGAGGTTCAGTGAACTTTGGGACAGAGGTATATTGACAGCTTGCTCCCTCCAGGCTCCCCTTTTTGTTGAGGTTCAGTGAACTTTGGGACAGAGGTATATTGACAGCTTGCTCAGATTGGTAGGAAAAGAATGATCTGATAAATGAAGGCCTTAGAGTATTTGAGACTCTCTTTCCTCTTCTGTATGGTTGTCTTTGATTCCTTCCTTGGCATGACAATGTATCTGTTGTGTTTGTTCTTTGCATACCTTTCCTTCCTTGGCCTTTTATATTTGCATAGTGTAGTTTAGAGCTAGCGCAAAATACATAGCTCAAGGGGTGTAATGTATGCATTGCATTGTGCCCTTCCCAGCACTCTGTCCTCCGCACACAAAGACTGCAGTGTGGACGGATGGTGCTTTACAAAACGCCAGTGGTGTGTGGCATCCACTGCAGTCTGCTGCGTAAGCAGTTGCACAAATTCCTCTAAGTTGAGAGGCCTCCAGAAATGTCATGTTTTGGCCTCAGTAGTGAATACCACAAATAACCACAGGCACGGGGAACTTTGCTCCGCCTCTCAGATTCCAGCCTGCCTTTCTTCAGCTAGATCTGCTGTTGATTACCTTTCTTTCTTTCCTTCTTTTTTTCTTTCTTCCTTCCTTTCTTTCTCTTTCTCTCTTTCTCTTTCTTCCCCTTTCTTTCCCTCTTTCTCTTTCTTTCTCTCTTTCTTTCAGTTCAGTCCTTGAATAATATATGTTAAGCCCATCTAAATTGTTGGTATTTTTCCCCCCTCTTTTGGAGGTCTCTAATATATTATGTAGTCTTTTAAATATGAAAAAAAAATCCGATACCTGGAAGGTGGACCAAAGGACTTCTTTTAGTTTAATTTTTCAGCCCATTGATTTTATATTTCTGGTCTGTGCTGTAAGTGGGGTTAGGGAGAGGCAGACAGGGAAAAAAGATTGTAAAGCTTGTTGGCATTTAATATTAGAAAGTTAAGATTTTTTTTTTGAAGTGCATTTGGCAAGTTTTATGAACAGGTTTATGGTTTTCCTGGGTTAATTAACTTGGTGCTACACAGAGTAGCAATCGACACAGTTCGTAGTCTGAAGATTCTAGTTTAAGAAGGGATACGAAGCAAAGGCATGCTTTCAGTTAGCACGGGGAAATTACAGTGAAACTGATGTCTTTGCGAAGGAATGTAAAGTCTATAACCCCCCACCTCCTTCTGCATAACGGTGGGGCATGGCCTGCTCTTAGGAAAAAGAGGCAGATTGACTTTTCTGCTTTTGTCATTCCTCTAGTTCCCAAGAAGTATTTGGAAATACTCTAATGACTAACCAAGGGTTTAAGTACAATGTAGAATTGTGAAAATGAAATGTAGGTCTGCGGCTGTTCCTCTCCCAGAATGTAGTTGGCAGTGTGTGTTTGGTTTAGTTCCTTGAATGTCTATGGGTGGTAGCCCATGAGCTAGATCCAGGAGATTGCATAAGACCACTAGCCAGAGGCTAGAATTCTACTCTCCGCTCTGCCAACTTTTGGGCCGGTGTGATGGCACCAAGCCATTCCATCCAACAGATATATTTTGACCTACTGATGAGCCAATTTCTCAATGAAATGCTGCCCCAGAAGATGTTAAAGTAAGACGTACTTTTGCTTAAAGCATTCAGTCTACAAAAGTAATATCAAAAGGAGTAGAATATAAGAATAAGGGGGCGCCTGGGTGACTCAGTCAGTTAAGCGTCTGGCTTCAGCTCAGGTCATCATCTCACGGTTCGTGGGTTTGAACCCCACGTCGGGCTCTGTGCTGACAGCTAGCTCAGAGCCTGGAGCCTGTCTTCAAATTCTGCGCCTCCCTCTCTCTCTGACCCTCCCCTGCTCCTGCTATCTCTCTCTATCTCTCAAAAATTAAAAACAAACAAAAAAGACTTAAAAAAAAATAAGTACCATAGATGTGTGATAAAATGCTTGAAGGAGAAAGGTGAATATCGGGAAAGTGGAGTAGATTTCATAGGGAAGGAGAATTTGGGGATTTTTGTAGAGGTAGTGTTTTAACTATCGGAAATAAGTCAAGTTAAAAAAGAAATTGAGAGTATGCCTTGGCAAGCCCACAGCCCTCGTTATCTGGGACAATACTCCCCTCCCCCCCAGTGCAATGATAGGTACTTGTACTGGTATTTTCGGTGCACGCAGCAAAACAAAATATTTGTATTTTCTGCGTGGTTACAGATGTATATTTGTAGTCCTTTCATGAAATGGAATTCAAATCGTTGTTTGTAAAAAAAAAAAAAATTTCAAAACAATGATAATAGGAGAAAAATTGCCTTCCTGGATAATACAGAGTGCTAATTTTTATGGATACCACATATAAGAATTCCGTCCTTCAAAAGAAATTCAGGAAATCAAACTGAAAAGTTAAATAGGTTAAACTGTATAATCTTAGTTTTCTAATTTGTGAAATGAGATTGGATGAAATAAGTGTGAAAGCTCTTTAATCATATTTAAAATCAGTTTTAGGGCAGCTCAGAAAGGTACTGTGATTTCAGCTGCCTTTTAATGAATACATATGAAGTGCCAAGTATTTTATTAAGCACTTTAAATACACTTCATTTAATTATCACTATTATACAGTAAGTGTATTTGACTTTTATATTAGGGAGAGAGTGAGAGGGTAAGCTGGGTGGGGGGGAGACAGACAGACAGACTGACTGACTTCAGCAGGTTCAGCATCCAGCACATAGCCTGACACAGGGCTGAATCTCAGAACCTTGAGATTGTGACCTGAGCTAAAATCAAGAGTCGAGTGCTTAACTGAAAGAGCCACCCAGACACCCCAGAAGTATTCGTATTTTAAAGACAGGAACTGAGGCCTGGCAACGGTAGGTAACTTGTCTTGGGGTACATAGCTGTCAAGAAGCGGGGCTGTTCAAGTCCAGGTCACTGGCGTTTTTTTTTTTTTTTTTTTGCAGTATCTTTCCTCAGTATAGTTGAGAATCAGTGATTCTAATGAAAGCTGGTACAAACAGGAATCTGGAGGGGAGAAGGAACGGTTTCACCTGGCATGCCTGCCCACGTCTTTCTGTAATACCATTAAGAGATGTGCCTTGGTTCCTTTCTCCTGAACGATGAGCATCATTATTTGTGGAGTGTGACACAAAGTGACCTGGGGGGGGGGTGAGGTGGGCACAGAGACGCCGGGAGCCACTGGGTGATACTCGGGCAAGTTTGATTGCAGATGTGTATTCCTAGAATGTAATCACATGGAGCACTTAGTATGTAGAATTTAATATGAGATAATCTGATACAGTTTCTTTATAAGAGAGAAGGAGTGTGCTGTTTTGTTTGCCTTTTTGAATTAGCTTCTAAAAGCAGATCAATTTTAGTTTTAAGAGTAATTTCTCTGGGTTTTCTGTTAGTTTTCTTTTGTCAATCCCTTACCTTAGCTTGTGCTTCTTTCCCTCTTGTCTTGATGGCTTTACTATGTTTATTATTTTTATTTTATCTTTTAATTTTTTAATGTTTTTTTTATTTTTGAGAGAGAGAGAGAGAGAGAGAGAGAGAGAGAGAGAGAGACAGAGTGCGAGCAGGGGAGGGGCAGAGAGAGAGAGGGTGATACAGAATCTGAAGCAGGCTCCAGGCTCCAAGCTGCCAGCACAGAGCCTGATGTGGGGCTCAAACTCACAAACTGTGAGGTCATGACCTGAGCTGAAGTCAGATGCTTAACCAACTGAGCCACCCAGGTGCCCCAATTATTTTTGAAAATGAATGTCAAAACCTTTTGAATGTTAATGAGTCAGAATAATAAAATAGTGGAATGATGTGATTATAGAGTAATGGATTTCATTTTATGTGGCTGGAGATCCATGGAGTTTTCTTAATTTGAGAGTTTTAGCATTAATCAACTATGATGTCTTTTACATAGGCAAGATGCCTATTGCCTTACTTATTCTCTGTATTGTTTTCAGTTAGAATTTTTTAAAAGATTTTATTTTTAAGTAATCTGTATACCCAATATGTGGCTTGAACTCACAACCCTGAGATCAAGGGTTATGTGCTCTACTGTGAGCCAGCCAGTTGCCCCTTCAGTTAGAATTCTGATGAAATACATGTAGACCTCCTCATTCTGTCTTCCATGTCTGAAATTCTTTGATATTTTCCATCTTTCTTGCATTCTGGTTAAGTTTTTCAGATTCATCTTGCATCTGGTTTTCTCTTTAACTGTGTCAAAATCTGTCCATTTGGATTATAATCTGTTGTTACAGGTTTTATTTGTAGATACTCTGTTTGGTTCTTTTCAGAATCTGCTTATTGATGTTTTATTGATATTTTATAGTATTGATTTATTTCTTTAAACATGCAAAACACACTTATTTTGTGTTCTGTACATTACTGTATATAATGTAATTCCATTATCTATAGTATCTGAAAATCTGATTCTGCTAATGCATCTAATACTCAATAATAGTGATTAGTTTCTTGTGTGTGTTTTGATTATTTTTATTATATTTGTTGGGATTTTTTTTTTCTTAATCTTTGGGAATCATTTGCTTTAGCCAGACAGCTGGATGTGTCCAATTCTGATCCAGTTTAAACCAAATTCTCTTTCTTGGCATTTTTGAATCATCAAGATAATGGGTGAACTTTTTTTTTAAGTTTAATAAAAGTGTTTCAAAAAAATTTTTTTAATGTTTATTTATTTTTGAGAGACAGAGACAGCATGAGTGAGGGAGGAGCAGAGAGAAAGGGAGACACAGACTCTGAAGCAGGCTCCAGGTTCTGAGCCGTCACCACAGAGCCTGATGTGGGGCTTGAACTCAGAACAGTGAGATCATGACCTGAGCCAAAGCCGGACGCTTAACTGACTGAGCCACGCAGGCGCCCCAGTAATAAAAAGTTTTAATGCCGTTCTCCAAAATCTGCTTGAGGGCCAGATCATGGTAATTTTTTTCTCCCTTATTTCTTGAGATAGATGGTTTGGAGAAAAATAATTCTGATGTAGAGTAAGTTAGTATTAAAAGAAGATAGTGCTTTACTTAGCCAAGTAATTTTGGGTAACATCGGGTTGAATGATGGGAAACAAGTATTTTTCACCATAGAACTTCTCATGGTATCCTACATGCAAGTAGGAAGCCGGCTGCCTAGCAGTTAAATACATTAGGCATAATTTTCCTTACCTGTTCTTCCTCCCCCTCTGGGGGATGTGAGTATATACATGGGCATCTCCTCGGGCTAGTGGAACCAATGGAACGAACATGCTTGACAACTAGAGGTCTGCCTCCTCATACCCTTGGCCTCTGCCCATTACCTCCTCACGATCTTCACCTCAGTGTCGATTCCGCTCTGCTGGAGAAATGTGCGTGCACGTGCATGCACATTTTGTATTTATACTTCCCGAGGGAAGATGTGTTGCATTTGATTAATCTTTGTCTTTCAGTAGAACTACTTATTGTATGAAGCTATCTCACAGGCTGTTGGTTAGTGTTCTTTGGACCAAGTAGCTAGTTATTTGTAAAGGAGTAGATTCACAGGACTTTGTTTTGCCGTGAGCGATTTCCTGTTTATTTTTTTCTGTCATTTGACTGTAAAGTTCCCAAGACGATCTGTGTCTTATCGTTGTTTTCATCATGTCTTAACATAGGAACTAATGTGTATTAGATGCTGGATCAGAATATGTTGAGCCTTTTAGCCTGGCAAGCTCTTGCAGGCATCCGAGAGCCGCGGAGTGTAACTGGCAGTCGTTCTGCGCGGCTTGTCTGTGACGGAAGGGTTACTTTTCTCATCTTCCTGTAGTCTCCAGTGTCGTGTGAATAGAAACTGGCTCCATCAGACTCTATAAACACCCAAAGTGGAAAATAAGTTCTTCTGAATATGCTGTTTCTCCGCCTTAAAAGAAATCATTTCCTTTAAGGTTCCTTTCAGATGCCACAGTCTTGGTAAAGCTGTGGTTTTTCTCAGACCCTGTTACTCATCTGATCTTCGTGTTACCAGAGCATTCTGCACATGTGTCTTTTAGTACATGTCGTGCAGTATTTTTACATTCTTGTTTTACCAGCCAGACATTGAGTTTATTAAGGGTGGAGATGTTGAATGGAAGCTTAAGTAATGCATGTGTGGAGTTAAGATCTAATCAAGCATTTATAAAATATCTGTTTCCTCGAGAAGGGAAGGAGAGAATAGCAGGGAAGCAATCTGAGCCTCTAGAAGATACTTTGATGTTTGTTAGATATGGGCTAGTGAGAGAACAGTTTGTGACCGGATTCAGCTGATGGAGTGAGGCGCTTGGTTTGGCACCTTGACCTGTACTGTCTCATTGCATTAACTTGACCCTCACGAGCTGTGAAATACCTCTGACTTCCTTTCACAGTTAAGGACACTAAATGGTTTGCCTGTTGTCATACTTTTAGCAAAGTGCCTACATGGTGTTGGATGAGGGAGGCACTAGGTCTGACTTCAGCCCCTGTGGGGATGCCCCTGACACCCACCCCAAGCTTCCCAGCACACAGTGCCAAATTGTGGTGGTGAGCTTTGTGGATGTTTCTCTCTCAATCTTCTAGGGGGATTCTGCCCATGAGAGCATGTTTCTATTTTTGAAATGGAAACCAGTGAGAAAAATAAGATTTATTAATGAAAATGCACTTTAAGCCAGTGTTGGAATATGTTTCCTCTTTGAACGGAGGTATGTGTTCATAGACATTAGTTGTCTTAAATATTCTTTTGACCCTACTTTCAAATTGCATTTATCATCAAATACTATGAATCTCCTTTTGTTTCTGTTACATTTCTTCATGATGTCTAGCTGATTTTAATAGTTTGTTCATTTGAAAGCAGTTGTCACGTGTAGCCAGATGTTTTGTAGAAATGGTAAGTTTGGGAAATTTTATCTGGTTAAAGGTCAACTTGTAGTAGCCTTTGTTGAATTTTTTTTTTTAGTGTGTTTTTCTAAATAAGATCATTTCTGTTTTACAGTAAATACAGTGTCTTTTGGGAGTCATTAATACCTATTAGAAATGCACGGAAGATTATGTTCAAGTAGATAGATGTAGATAGGTAGATCTATCAAGCTATAGTAGTTTGCTCTATTTGTTATCTCTGATAAGGAAAGTTCCTAATTTCAAAGTCCATGCTGAAATTGTAGCTGTGGTCAGTCACTGGGAGCCTGAGTTGGTTCATTAAAATAAGTATGTAATAGTACACTGTAATGTTTTTTCAGTTGATTCAGTAAGTATTCTTGGATCACTTATTATGATGGGCCATTTTATACTCACTAGAGATTCAGAAGTGAACAATGTTGTTGAAGTTCATGTCAGAGAAAGTGAAATCTATCTTAGATTATTACCTTTAAAATATTCTTTGCACATGAACAGACACTTCTCCAAAGAGGACATCCAGATGGCCTACAGGCACATGAAACGATGCTCAACATCACTCATCATCAGGGAAACACAAACCAAAACCACACTGAGATACCACCTCATGCCAGTCAGAGTAGCTAAAATGAAGAAATCAAGAGACTATAGATGCTGGCGAGGATGTGGAGAGACGGGCACCCTCCAACACTGTTGGTGGGAATGTAAACTGGTGCAGCCGCTCTGGAAAACAGTGTGGAGGTTCCTCAAAAAACTATCCATAGAACTCCCTTCTGACCCAGCAATAGCACTGCTAGGGATTTACCCAAGGGATACAGAAGTGCTGATGCATAGGGGCACATGTACTCCAATGTTCATAGCGGCACTTTCAACAATAGCCAAATCATGGAAAGAGCCTGAATGTCCATCAACTGATGAATGGATCAGGAATATGTGATTTATATATGCAATGGAATACT
>NC_043706.1:113047711-113155855 GCF_006229205.1 Suricata suricatta | reverse complement strand
ATGTTTTCACTCATAAGTGGAACAGGAGAAACTTAACAGAGGACCATGGGGGAGGGGAAGGGGGAAAATAGTTAAGGGAGAGGGAGGGAGGCAAACCATAAGAGACTCTTGAATACTGAGAACAAACTGAGGGTTGAGGGGGGTGGGGAAGAGAAGAAGGGGGGTGATGGGCATGGAGGAGGGCACTTGTGGGGATGAGCACTGGGTGTTATTGGAAGCCAACCTGACAATAAACTACAAAAGAAAAAAGAATTCTGAGAGTAGCATAATAATAATAATAATAATAATAATAAATAGTGTATTAGTTAAGACAGAAATATTTTCTTAGTACATCAGAACAATGTACTGTTGTGTATACAACAGAGGTATTTGCCTTTCCAAATTACGTTGAAATCTAAAAGTGTGGGACCTCTTTAGACGTATGCTTTATCTTATTTCATGTACTTCTATGCTTAACATCCCCAAGATATCTATCACAAGAGTTTAATAGAGTTGATTTAAAATGTCCTCTCCACTGATTGCAGTGAATTATTTCACACTGTATATGTACATCAAGACATCATCCTATACCTTAAGCGTATACAATTTTTATTTGTGAATTATGCTTCAGTAACGGTGGAAAAAGTCATCACACTCTAAACCTTTTATGAGAATAAGTATCATTGGGGCGTCTGGGTGGCTTAGTCAGTTAAGTGGCTGACTTCGGTTCAGGTCATGATCTCATGGTTCGTGGGTTAGAGCCCCACGTCGGCCTCTGTGCTGACACTCAGAGCCTGGACCTTGTTTCTGATTTCTGTCTCTCTCTCTCTCTCTGCCCCTCCTCCACTCACACTCTATGTGTCTCTCTCTCAAAAATAAATACACGTTAAAAAAATTCGTTTAGAAAGAAAATAAGTATGATTGTGGAAATAAAGTTCAGAGTGCAAAAAAATAAAATATTCTTTGCTATTGTTTGCAACCATATCTCTTCATGGACCATGGATTTCACTGCACATTTAAGAAAGCCAACTGTCGTGGTTTGCCTTCCCTTCTCCTCATAAAGTTACTTTAAAATACCTCCAAACTCAAAGTTTTAATTAGATAGGCTAATAATTGCATGCAGATTTATCAGTGAAATTCAGAGCCTTTCATTTTAAAAGCTTAAGCCAAAATCTCTTATAAGTGAAATTAGTCACTTCTCATGTTACAAAATTCTCCAGCTTCTAACAATAGGAGCCGTTATTGACGAAGCACACATACCACACATACTGTTGTAGGCTCTCTGTATGTTCTAAGCTCTAAGTCTGTGCCACGTCCTGTTCTAAGCTCTCTGAATGTGTTTCAGCTTTTAGTACTCCCTACGCTCAGTGGTGGATTTTATTCCCCCCGTTTCAACAGATGTGCAAATTAAGGCAATTGGAAGTGAAGTGCCTTGTCCCTGGTCGCATCTTTTCTCAATAATGGAGATTCTGTAGAACTTTGGCATTTGGAATCCAGACTCCAGTACTCCTCTTTACTACACTCGATTTGTGTGTACTTTGAGTATGCAGACATATACACACGTATTTATTTTAAATGTACCTAAAACTTTTCTGAATCTAGTGATATGATAAAGGCACAATTCTTGCTATGTTGAAATAATTTGTTGCTTTCACCTTCTTTCTTCTGTTATTTAGTATAAATTTTTTTTTTTTTTTTTTTTTTTTTTACTTTTTAAATTAAGTTTTTTAATTTTTTTTCCTGCTCTCCACCCACAGAGCTCTTGCAGGGCTGGGTTAGTGGTCATGAACCCCTTCAGGTTTTGTCTGTCTGGGAAAGCCTTTGTCTGTCCTTCCATTCTGAATGACTGCGTTGCTGGAGAAGGGAGTCTTGGCTGCATATTTTTCCTATTCAGCACCTTGAATGTTTCCTGCCGCACCCTCCAGGCCTGCGAAATGTCACAGGACAGGTCTGCTCCTACCCTGTGTGTCTGCCCTTGTAGGTTAAGGCCCATTTGTCCCTAGCCACTTTCAGAATTCTGTTTTTGTATTTGTATTTTCTGGTTTATCATTTTGGCTAAGTTTCTGTCTTTGGCGTGTTCTAATAGCCTGTTCTGCATCCTGTGCCTGCAAGTACTGTTGTTTTAACAAGGGGTCTTATGCTGTCCTGGGCCTGGCACTTCAGGAAATGGTTTCGGTGCATGTTGTGAGCACGTTGTCGTTGCGTTTTGGCTGCTCCGTCCCACTGGTCGGTCCTCTGCGAAGCTCCTGCTTGCTTGTGGTGCTGGAGTGTTTGGACTTTCAGCTGGGCGTGCTTGGATTTGCTTGCTGAAGTAACCCTGGAGCAAAAGGGAAAAGGTAGGGGGAAGCCTGTTCCCTCAAAAAGAGAAAAATGAAATCAGGGAGAAAAGAAGACCAAACAGAATTTTAAAAAACCCCAAAAAACAAACAAAAAAACCCACCCTAAAGTGCTAAATCCAGAGAAAGGAAAATCAATAAGAGATCGAAAAGGTGTAAAAAGAACGGAATAAAAATGCCTGATTGAGCAAGGTTTTACACACACACATGTGTGTGTTGTGTGTGTGTTTGCATATATTCACATATATAGACCTATATATTCACATATATACTCATATATTCACATATATATTCAAATATATAAATATGTGTATATTTCACCATAAACAAATCAGAAGTTATGAGCCTGATTCCAAAAGTGAAAAAGAGGAGGGTAGGAAGAAAAAGACGGAACAAAAATAACAACAAAAAAATCCCCCAGCTGTTGGTCCCTGGGCCTGTGGCTGTGCTGGTCTGGAGGAGAGGCCCTCTGGCTCTGTCAGGGTCAATCTCACTCGGGTAGATACACAATTCCAAGACTCAGAGGGGCAGGTTTGGGTAAGCGGGTCCCGCCTCCACGGGGAGCGCCGCGCTGCTGCTCCCTGAAGCCGCACTTTGTTGGTGATGGGGAGAAAAATGGTAACACCCGATCTCTCCTCCCTAGACCGGGGTCTCCAACCACGCTGGTCAGGCAGCACTCACAGAATAGGTCAATTTGCCCTACTCCACAGCACCCCCCCCTCCCCCCAGCACTTGGCTGGGAAAAAGGGTCTCGCACCCTTGTGGACCCTGCTCTGGTGTGGCTCCACTCCGCCCTTTGGTGCCTGCAGAGTCTTTTGTCCTTGGGGAGGCAGTAAACCCACTTCCCACAGTACTTGAGGAAGGGGACCACCGTTCTCTCCCAGTGCGACCCAGGGTTGGCGGCTCCTCCCCCGGAGGTGTGCGCACATGGCTCTGGCTTCAGTCTGGAGAAAGTCCTGCACTTTGGAAACCTCTGAGTGTCAGCTCCTTAGGCAGTTCACAAAATAGAAACTGGCACTTGCAGAATTTCGTGTTCCCCAGTCCATAGTCCGGAGGGGTTTTCCTCTTGTGCTAACTCAATACTGCGGTTTCACAGTGTCTGTCTGTCTGTCTCTCCCTCCCCCCCCCCCCCCCCCCCCCCCAGTTTTGTCTCTCCACAGAAGGAGTTCCTTACCCGCCATACCTGCACCAGTTCATCTCCCCCCGGTTTTCACATACACGCACCTCTGTCCCACCAGCTGTCTCCTTCCACCTGAGGAGGTCCTTCTGCCACTCCACAGATGGACTTCCTGGGCGCCCCAAGTGATCTGACCTGATCCCCGCTGTGCTTGAGGGACAAGGAAATTCCTTGTCCCCTTATGCCTTTGCCATCTTAACTCTGCTCCCCTGTTTTTAAAAAACATTACTGTAAGACATTTAATAATGAAAGTTCCAGATTCTCCTTTGCAAATCTCTCAGGCATGAGTTTTCCACCTCTGCTCCCACAAAGAAGAGGAAAAAATGGTTAGAGGAGTGAAACAAACCCTTGAATTGAATCTCTGAAGACTGTCTTTTGAAACCCCTTATCAGGGTTGTACTCATTTGAAATTAAGATGTCTTTTATATCTTATTCCATTGTTATTATTTTTTTAAATCTTTATTTGGGGAGAGAGAGAAACTCAAGCTCTGCTGAGGGCACAGAGCCCAGTGGCGGGGTTTGATCCAGTGAGTGAGGCCATGACCTGAGGCAAAATTAAGAGTTGGACACTTAACCAGCTGAGCCACCCGGGTGCCTCTCTTATTCCATTTGTAAAGATAAATGTGTGGGGGGCCTCAATTTCTATGTGGTGGATTAACTCATGAGTAACCATTTTGATGGTGTAAGGGCCCTTCATCTTGAGGATAAAAAGTCCGAAGGCATGTTCAGTTTTTGCTTGTAGTCCAGTGCCAGCTTCTGTCTGTGCAGGGGATGAAGGGGTGTGTGTGTGTGTGTGTGTGTGTGTGTGTGTGTGTGTGTGAGTGAGAGAGAGACCTCACCTCCCCGTTGGTGTTCCCAGCGGTGTGCATCTTAATTGAGTCACCACTTCGTATTTTGCCATTGATTAGACCATGCGTTTTTCTTCCATGCTGTCAGAGGCTTTTACGTCTCTGTTGATGGCAGCTTCTTAAAGAAAATACATCACACTATTTAAGACAAAAGTATGTTACATCCTCAGAGACCACTGATTTTATCCTCCTAGATCCATTTCCTTGTATCTAAAGATATTGTTCTGAAGAATGTCATGTTATTCTGGAGCAAAAGCATAGCTTGAATTGAAATTTTTTTTTCTTATTCTACAAATCCTGTAACAAAAATGCCTAAGTGCTGGTGGGATAAGTCATGTTAGGATCCAGTGAAGAATGGGGCTAAATGATTTTCCTGAGGACGTATGTATCATAGATATAATATAACCCACTTTGAGGAACTGAGAGAGGTAGTTTAGACGTGACTTTGTACTACTTTATTTTATTTTTAAAGTTTATTTATTTTTGAGAGAGAGCACAAATGGGAGAGGGGCAGGGAGAGAGAGACGTACAGAATCCAAAACAGGCTCCAGGCTCTGAGCTGACAGAGCCTGACACAGGGCTCAAACTCATGAATTGTGAGATCATGACCTGAGCCCAGTTTGGATGCTTAATCGACTAAGCAGGCACCCCTATTTTTATACTATTATAAAAATTAATGAACTGGCATCTTACTTTTTGACTCCATTTTATATTTTCATAGAGTAGCAAGTAAAGCATTTGATCATGCTTTCATTTTAGAATGTATGCTTCATGTAGGTGGGGGGAGGGAAGATTCTAAAGTGAAAAGGTTATTAATCTTTTGTATTATGAAAGGTTGGAAAACAATTTTATGTGGTGCTACATTATCTAATGTGAAGTCCATTATTTATAGTACTCATGGAATCTTTAGTGCTTGAAAAGTAAAGATGTCCTTTCTTTTCCCTCAGAAACGTGCGAAGGGACAAGTGCTGTTTGACAAAGTGTGTGAACATCTCAATCTCTTGGAAAAGGACTACTTTGGACTTTTATTTCAGGAAAGCCCTGAACAGAAAGTAAGTGAAATGATTTCAAGTGCATTTCTATCTCTTTAGAAAAATACTGTATTTTTCTTTCTTCTCAAGTGGTATAAAATTTAGCTTTAAAATAATTGATTTTGACATACTTTATATTCATGTAGAAATTTGGTAAATACTAGAAACTTGTATAGAGAGAATCACGTATAACTTTTTGCCTCTGTGTGTGTATATGCTTTTCCACTAATATTATAAGCAGACAAAATGGATGTCTCAGCTTATGTTTTAGAGACTAAAAGAACAGATTTAAAACATGTCATGTTGAATTTTTAGCTCTTGAATTCACCTGTGTGCTGGGAATTAAGCATGCCTAAAAAGACAGAAGGAAGCATAGTCGAAGGCATGTGCTTACCTGGAGACTGGGGAGCGTGTGTTGGCTTTGCTGTACATGTTCAGACTGCGGTGGCCACGTGGAGTGGGTGTGTTCCTTGCCCTCTTTTGGGTTACTGAAGGCAAAAACAGAGGTGGGGCCCACCTGGACTCAGGTTGGGTGGACTTGACCTGCCCGAACCCTCGACAAACCTGCCTGACATCAAGTGTGTTGAGATTGTTGTGCTCCAGAAACTTCCCAAGACACTAAGCGGGAGCATCCGAGTTCTCTAAATGCTTAATACTGGTTCCAGGGATGGTCAGGGCTTCTCAGTTTCATATGTAAATTAAAGAGAGAAATATTAATCCATTCTGGGAATTGACCAGAACTAACCTGCAGCCTTCTCTCTTAGTTCATTTGGCGTTTCTAACAAAGTACCGTAGACTAAAGTGGTTGATAAACAACACAGGAAGGCTGGGCAGTCCAAGATCAAGACCAGCAGGTTCTGTGTCTCGTGAGGGCCCACTTCCTGGTTCATAAAGAGAGTGCCTTCTGTATCCTCACATGACAGAGGGGTCAGGGCCTCTGAGCCTCTTTTATAAGGGTACTGCTCCCGTTCATGAGGGCTCCACCTTCACGCTCTCATCACCTCTCAAAGGCCCCACCTCCAAATCCTATTGCACTGGGGGTTAGGTTGAAAGATAGGAATGGGATGGGGTGGGGGGTGGGGACACCAACATTCAGGTCTCTAGCACTCTCCTCATTGTTAAGAAAGGACTGTTCCTGGGGCACCAGGGTGGCTCAGTTGGTTAAGCATGTGACTTTGGCCCAGGTCACGATCTCACAATCCGTGGGTTCGAGCCTTGGGTCGGGCTCTGTGCTGACAGCTCAGAGCCAGGAGCCTGCTTCAGATCCTGTCTCTCTCTCTCTCTCTCTCTCTCTCTCTCTCTCTGTCCCTCCCCTGCTCACTCTCTGTCTGTCTCTCTCTCTCAAAATAAAGACACAAAAAATGCTCTACTTCACTTTGAGTAATAGTATGTAACTGGTGGAGAAGATACTGAGTACAGGCGTGAAGAATAAAGGTTTGGCCCTGTGGCACCTTAGAGTGAAGCCCTTTCAAGTCTGTTAGATTGTGGCTGTGGACAGACTCGCTGGGATCATTCTGTCAGAGGATGCCTGGAGGGTTTGGTTACTTTCCATTTACATCACAGTCATTAGAACAGAATATAGTAGATGAGCATAGGCTGTGAAGTTATTTGCCCACATGTTGTCATTGTTTATATGTCTTGGTAATGAAATGAAAGTTTCTCAATTTGCTAAGTTTTAAAGTCTTGATACCTAATTAGTTTAATTCCACATTTAAGCCAAAGACCATTAAATTGGATGCCTTCCTTCAGAATAGTATGCGAGTATTCTTAGAATTCTGTTTAGAATACTTTTTAAAGAAGTAATAACAAGTGAGATATTCCATTAAAAAAAAACTAGGTGCTCTCTTTCAACTTGAAATAAAGGTGGTCTTGATATGATTTCCAACCATGGGCCCTTCTGGTCCTCAGAGCTGTGAAAGACAAAGTGATGGGAATTTGGCGATCGCTATCCACTCTTTGAGATTACAGATGGGGAGATGCAGCAAAACATTTAAGCCTTGTAGAAAAAGGGAAACCATCTAGCGTGTTGTAAAATACGCAGAAAAACACATTCTGTTAGTAGGAACAGGATATGCTACATAGAGACATCTGGTATTTCTGCAACACTAGATTTACATGAGAAAGAGTGGAATTTAGATAGGATTCACTAGTTTTTATTTTTATGACTCCCAATATATGTGTCTAATCCATATCTTTAACCTGAACCTCAGACTCCTATTTAACTGCCTTTTGGAGCACTCTATTGTCCCAAAGCAAGCTGGCATCTGCCCCTTAAAACCTCATCTGTCCCCTGAAGAGTGGGTATAGATTCCTTCCACTCCTCCATCTCCTTCCGGTGCTTATCAGTCAGAAAGGTCTGTCTTTTCTACCCACTAACCCCCTTCTCTTGATTCTCTTTGTCCACACTTTTTGCTTTGGTTTAGGCCTCTGTCCTCTCTTGCTTTGACCATTTTGTCAGCCTCCTACCTGGGTTAACTGCCTGGGCCCAGGCCCCTATGGTGACGCGTCACACTGCTGCTGGATGGAGTTCTCTGCAGTGCACATTGGATCTTGGCTCTCCCTGGCTCAACACCTTTTAATGGATGCAGTATAATCCTTTTAGTATGGTTTACAAGGCTCCAGTTTTGTTTCATTTCTCAATAATCTCTCACATCCAGTCTGGAATCAGTCCACACCAGATTTCTCTCCTAACAGGAGCACTGTTGGTCCATACTATATCTGCTCGAACATACTATTCTTAACGTGTAAGTATCCTGCTCTGTGAGATTTTCCGTGACCATTTTCTACCACTGTCCTTCCAGCTCCCAACTTGACTGTTTCTTCCATCTGTTATCTAGACATTTAGCAAAAACCTAATTTATGAGAGTCTCTCTTCCCATTACTTACTCTAGGAGCTTCTTGAGGGTAGAGACCATACCTTTTTATCTTTGTAGCCTCAGCCTATCTAGACATTAACACATATCTATTAAATACGGCCCTTGTGCCATCTCACGCCCATTTGCATGACCACCAGCAAGAAAACAAAATAAGTGTTAGGATTTGAAGAAATTGGAATCCTTGAACACTGGTTGTGGGAATGTAAAATGTTGCAGCTAGTATAGAAAACAGTATAGAGGTTACTCAAAAAATTATAAATAGAAATTATATGATCTAGCAATCTCCCTTCTGGGTGTATATCCAAAAGCATGAAAGCATCTTGAAGAGAGTTTTGCACACCCACGTTCATGGTGACATTGCTCACAAGAGCCAAGAGGTAGGAGCAACCCGGTGTCCATCAGTGAATGAAATGGATCAATAAAATGTAGTCTGTACAAAATATAGTAAATGGAATATTATTTATTGAGCCTTAAAGAAGGAAATCCTGTCACAAGGATGAAGCTAGAGGACATCATATTAAGGGAAATAAACCAGTCACAAAAGGACAAGCACTGTGATTCCTCTTATATGAGGTATGCATAATACAGTTCACGGAAACAGAAAGTAGAATGGTGTTGCCAGAGACCAGGGCAGGGGGGATGGGGAGCTGTTGTTCAGTGGGTACAGAGTTTCAGTCTTATCAGATGAAAGCATTTCAGAATCCATTGGACAGCAGTGTGAATATAGTTAGTATTGCTGAACTGGATACTAAACAATGGTTAAGATGGTAGACTTTAGGTTAAAAAAAAAATTACCTGTATGCAAACCTGTGGTACTGCTGCGAATCTAGCAGTAAACAGTTAAGACAAAGACCCTGCCTTCACGATGTCCCTGCTTATGTTGCAGTTGAGACGGTGAAAAACTGAGTTGCACAGTTACTAAATTTTTATTACAGCTCTCTAGGAGAGTGTATTGCCACTAAAGATGGCCAGGAGAGAGAATGCTGTTTAAGGAGAGACATGAGGGTGGGCTTGTGCTGTGAGAGGGACAGGGAGGAGAGGGGCGTTGAGTGGCACTGGTCCCCGAAGCAGGAAGTGGCCTCCGATGAAGTTGTGGTAGAGAAAGACAAGTACAAGATTGAAGGAAAGGGGTGGAATCAGTCAGCTGATTGGGTGTGAGGGACGGCATGACACCAGTAATTGGGTCTGGATTCTTGGACGGATGAAATTGTCATTTAGTGAGTTGGGGACGGCTGGTCGGGGAACGGCAGGGGTATCTTGAGTATTTCAAGACATTTTGACTTTAGGTCAGTTAACGGCTTTTCGAAGAACAAGCAAGTTAATTTAATTCTGCCTTCAGGGGGTGCTGCTAGGCAGGACCAGGTCCTCCAGGTGGAATCCATCAGTCGTACAGCATTCAGCGGGTGGTGTTCTTTCTGGATGGGAATATCGTATTTATATTGAGGCTCGTGGTTAAGTGTACTTATTTATAACTTCATTTTTAAGAGAATCCAAGGAGGCTTTTATCATAAAAAAATATTGTGAATAAAATGGACATGACTATTAATAGCTAATCATTCTGGGGGGTCCTCATGATGCACCAGGCTCTGTTCTAGCACTTTACAAGTGTTGTCTCTTATAGTTTTCAGCACAACGTTGGAAGGTTGGTATTATTAACCACACTTTATAAATACAGAAGGATGAGGCATAGAGAAGTTAAAATAATTCACCCAAGGTCACCTAGCAAATAAATGTTAATGTTAAGACTCAAAAGTGGGTAAACTAGGAAGGAAAAAAACAGAAAATGCAAAAATATTTAACTTTCTGCCAGTCAAGGCATAAATAACGGGCATACTATTTTATAGCTGTCATGACAGGACAAATGGAAGAATATCATCTTGCCTTGGAGGGATTTTTCATCGTTTTCAATTCTAAAAGACATCATGCGAGACTTTATATATGGGTTGTTGAAGGATGTTATGGACTCTGTTCCCAGTGTGAATCTCCCAGTTGATGTGTCTGTAATGGTGTCAATAAGTTTAAGGGTGGCCTGATTTACTGATGGTGGTTCTGTGGGATTCCTGGTCGGTACTTCCTTAAAGGAACTTTTCCCTTCTTGGTAGAATCACCTGGGAGATGGATTTCCAACTAAGAATCTCTGTTTTCTCCTACCCAGTCTTATGTACCGTTTGCTACACACATGTACACACACGTGCACCCACCCACCCCACCATTTAGGCTCACTTTTCCTAGCTTGAAAACGGTGCGGTCACTGTTTATATAGAGGATATTGAAGGTGCTATGTTACGGGCTGTGTTAAGTGGATGGGCTATGTCCTGTCCCTCACGTGTTTTGGGACAGAACTTTTTGGTCAGTGGCTTTGTCCATTTGCTCTGCTATCACAAACTGTCAGAGACTGGATGCCTTATCAAAACAGGAATTTTTCACATTTCTGAAGGCTTGGAAGTTCAAGATCAGGGCATCAGCAGATTTGGTATCTGGTAAGGATCTACTTATTACATTGTGGAAGGGATGAGGGACTTCTCTGGAGCCTCTTTTGTAAGGGTGCTGATCCCAAAATGAGGGCTCCACTGTCATGACCCATTACCCCTGAGACCCCACCTCCTGATACCATCACACTGGACATTAGGATTTCAACAGAGGAATTTTAGGGGGACACAAGCCTTCTGACCATAGCAGTCAGGCTAATATTATCCAAGAAGATAGACCTCTAGTAATCTCTGTTCCCTGACACAGCTTAACATGCCCTGTCCTAAATACCAGCTGCACACTTATTAGTGATGAGATAGGGGACACTTTTAAGGTTTATTACCTGACCAAGGACCTGTGGTAGGAAAACTTTATATTGTTGTGTAAGGACAAATCTATAAACTTTAGAAATGATATTATCACTTTAATATTAACGTCCTATTATAAGAAATGAGAATTGTGACACATATTCTAAATGCGGACAGCGAAGGGACATTCTGCACAGAAGAAACCTAATTTCTCCAGTGTGAATGAGAATGGTGTGCAGGGGAAATTTTAAGTTGCTTGACAAGGGCTGGGGGATGTGGTAATTCCAGAGTCTCTATACAGGAGGGACCTGTGAGTGACTGGCAAGTTACAAGGAGTTGTTGGGAGGGCATCTAGGTGGCTCAGTCGGTTAAGCGTCCAACTCTCTGTCTCCACTAAGGTCTTGATCTCAGGGTGGTGAGTTTGAGCCCTGTGTTGGTCTCCATACCTGCTTAAAAAAGTTGGGTACTTGTCTTGAAGCTGTGCTTTCTCAGCAAGCACAGTGTTTTAACTTACATCATGGGTTAATTTGGGGTAGCTTTGTGGAGAGTGTTGGCGATTATGGGAAAGCTAGGCAAAGAACATCTTTTGGAAAGCCTTGCGTCTTGTGCTAAGGAATCTAGATATTTATCTTGATGTGAAGTGTTTTTATAAAGAAAGTGACACGGTTAGGTTTGCATTGCAGAAAGAATAACCTATTGGTGTTGTGGACGGAGATTATAGGGGACTGAGACTAGAGGCAGAGGAAAGTTGGTCATCTGGTCCAGGGATGGTGGAAACTAGGGCAGTGAAATTGGGGGTGAAGACAAAGGGTAGAGGGACTGAGTAAATCATGTCTGTAGGACTTTGTGACTTATCATCTCTGAGACATGAAGGTGATGGAGGGGTTAGGGATAAGTTCCACATTTGGGGCTTGGGTAGCTGGGGAGTTTGTTAGAGACTTACATGGGGATTTGGAGGAGAAGCAGCAATTTGGGGGTGGGGGCAGAGATGAAATCTCATTTTCATTTTTCTAAGTTGGAAGTTTATGTAGGCTGTTGGCTAGATGATGATTAGGGATCAGGGAATAGGTGAGGGCTGAGGTAAGTTAACAGTAAAGAATGCGAGCGTGGGCATAAAGTATTATTTAAGGAAAGCTGACTATGAAGAGGACAGATGGGAGAATGATACAACAGGATATAGACCAGCACAGTCCAGTAGAACTTTTCATGGTAATGAGATGTTCCAGACCTGCTCTGTCTATCCAATATGGCAGCCACTAGCCACAGATGGCTATTGATCCCTTGAAATATGGCTGGTGTGACTGAAGAAGTGAAGTGGAATTTTATTCGATTGTACAAATTTAAATTTAAGTAACCTCTTATGACTTGTGGCTATTATATATGACAGCACAGAATGTTTACTAAGGATTTTGGGAGTTGATAGATTTGCTTGGATGGAAAGAACTTCAACTTTGGCTGTGGGAATGCCCAAGGAGAGGGTGGGGGTGGAGTGAGAGGAAAGGGATGAAGATGGAAACTCCTGAAGTGGAGAAGAGGAAGAGGATAAGCTTTGAATAAAGAGGGCAGCCTCACCCCCTGACTCTGGAAGAGGATCAGGAGTGGTGTATCTGTAAGCAAATCTTAGTTAAGCGAAGTGCAGCCTCAGAGATCTGAGAAATAGAGGGTGAAACCGTCTGCTAAGAATGACTAGGGGGCAGCACTGGGGACCCAGAGAGGCAGACAACTAAGGACAAGTATGTGGATTGCTGTTGACAGTCCAGCCGAGATTGGAGATCATATGATTCTGATGGCAACAGAATACATTGGTGTGTGTTTTTCTCTGATTGCCATCTGCACCCTGGGTATGATAGTGGAGAAATGGAGTATTACAGCGGTTTCCAGTTGGCTGTGTTCACAACGGCGATGGTAAGATGGACAGAAGATCTAGAAAACTTGAGCTGCTGCTGAGATGGTAACCTAGCTGCGTAGTCACCAGAGACCCAGGAAGGAACATAACTGAAGCTGAAATGGGCTAGTAGGTTGGGAGAAAATGGCTGGCGGCCACAGGATGAAAGTCCATAGAAGCTGAGAATTAATGGGTAGAAAACTTAGAAGGAGAGGAAAGGGTTGTAGCTGAGAAAGGAATGATGAAATCTAATGAGGTAGAGAACACTGTGTGATGACAAGACCTAGTGTTCAGGATGGGAAGGGATGGCTGGGGTTAAGGAGAGGCTCAGGTCATTGAGGCAGAGAATATCAGTATAAGGTTAAGTTTAGAGGGGTTCTGTATAGGATCCTCATTGACCAAAGAATGCTAATTTAAATAGGGAACTCTTAATTCCTTATTTTACTTTTCTGTTTCTCTTAGGAAATGGGAGATGAAAATGCCCATCGAATAGGCATACACTTTTATCTAGGCTTTAACCATATAACTTTAGAAGAATAAACAGCTGCATGTACTTTCTGAAATACTAACTTTTCAGAAAGTTGAATGCTCACATGTAATTGGCAATATATTTAATTATTCATATATAATATGATTTGCTTTCACGACTTTTATATGATTTTTTAATTCCTTCTCACTTACGTAGACAAAATCCAGTCCTGAAGACATCGAAGCCAAAGAACTCTTATTTTTCTAATATAGATTTGAATGGCGTCCTCATTTTTTCACACCGATGTTCTTACCATTGTATTGACTTAGCGTGATCAATTCTACTGTGTTTGAAACCCACGTAGTTTCAACGGTAGGATACTGCAGGTACAGGGACTTACGCTGCTTGCTTTCATGCTGAATATTATCTCTTTATAGAAGTTTCATCATTTATTTCAACATATTATAAATCGAAGGCGAGGTAAAGCTATGGTTATTTGTATAAATTTTCTCCATGGAGAGAAAATCTAAACTCTCCTTCAATTTTAGTGTAGTACTTTGTCTCATGGTTCAGATCTTGATTTGGAAGCCTTTCAATTTACGCTAAGTGTGAAAATCTGTCATGATTAGTGTTAGAACCTTTTAATGTCTCTTGAGAAGTTTTATGTAAGCTTTACTATGGAAAATGCCATTAAAAATACGTGGAATCAAGCAACATGTTACTCGTTTATATATGGAATTTCAAGTGCAGATAGTTCTTGAATTCATGTCTAACTGTAACCATCATTAAGGTTTTGGACTCTCTTTAAAGGGAAAAATACTGTCTTGAATTTTTGACGTTAATAGAATTTGGCATCTGGCCCAGGGATTGTGTTATTTTGCTTCAAGCCATATTGAAAGAGGAGCTCGTTAGAAGTATCGTTGATATCCACAGCTAACTTTATGACAATTGATTAAAGTGTTTGTCTGATAGCTTGTCCATTTCCCTCCAGAAAATAGAACTAAAAACACAAATATTTCACTGTGTGTCATATATAAACTACTCTTTAATAAAATCCTATATTCAATCCAGTTATACGTTCTGATACCACAGACAAGTGTTGAATCACGTTCGCCCAGGTGTGTAGTGAACATTTTGCCATAATGTAGAAAGCCTGGAACTTTCCTGCTAACGCCAGCATTAGGGCAGTGTTCTATTAGACCTCATTTTGGCAAAGGGGACCTGCTTCAGTGCTATAAATTCCTAAGAGGAAATGCAGATTTTAGGCAAGCTTATACTTAGAATATTTGGTAATACAGGGTCGGATGAATTTAATTGCTCTCACCTGGCCAAATTGACGAACACCAAAAGTGAGAAAGGCACAGCTAAGCATTTTGAAAAAACTCTCTCCTTCTGTAATCTTAGCATCCAGCCAGAAAGGGTATTGGGTGAGATGGATGGCTTTTGGAGGGAAAGGAACTTGGAGATAGATTTTATGAGAGGATCGTGGGTCATTATCTAGGTCTACTATACTCAGTGGCCTGCAGCCCAGGCAGCCGCACACTCGGACTGCTTGTGAGCTGCTGATGCTTGATGGGCCTGGCTGACTGTTCTCTTTGTCAGGCGTTAGTGGTCAGCACTTTGGTGGAATGAAGGCCGTAGGTCTTGGCATTATGTGATACAGCTGGTTAGTGTGATGGGGCGGAGAAAGAAATGCTTACACGTAGACACGTGGGAGTGGCAGTCTGCTAGGGCTTTCTACGGAGGCCTGTCAACATTACAGTGTGTAGCCAGTGAAGGCTGGGCGTCTACCTGGTAAGCCGGTTAGTGGGCTTGAAAAACGTCTCTGTACATCTGATTTTTAGGAGAAGACATGAAAGGAAATCTAGGGCCGTACTACTCCCAAGGGGGCCCCAGCATTAGCACTACCTAGAAGATTATTCATAAGGAAGATTCCAGGTCCTTATCATAGAACTTACTGAACTGTAATCTGCATTTTGACTTGATCTTCAGGTGATTCAGGAAAAACTGTAAGGTTTGAGAAGTGCTGATTCTAGGGGATCAAATATCCTTTTGAAGTGACAGAAAGTGTGGAAGTTTGGAATGCAGCAAAAGCCAAGTGGCATGCCAACAGCCACAGTCACTTAGGTCGGAGTCAGGCCATTCCCACTGCACATGGACTTTGGGACCATTAGTCTCTGAGGATTTTCTTCCTTTCTCCCTCCCTCCCTCCCTCCCTCCCTTCCTTCCTTCCTTCTATTTGTTGTCAAGTTGGTTTCCATATAACACCCAGTACTCTTCCCAACAAGTACCCTCCTCCAAGCCCATCACCCATTTTCCCCCCTCCCCCACCCCCATCAACCCTCTGTTCTCAGTATGTAAACATCTCTTATGGTTTGCCTCCCTCTCTCTCCTTAACTGTTTGTTTCCCCTTCCCCTCCCCTATGATCCTCTGAGGATTTTCTTAACACCAGCATCCTATGAATTTAAATATAATAATTTTTAATCAGGGCTTTTTATTTTCCTAGATGTTTTTGTTGTTAGAGGATAACTGAAAATCATCTTTATTTAACCCTTTTTCTGGTAACAGGTATTGAAAATGTTTAGAAAAGACTTGGTCGGGGGTGGCTGGGTGGCTCAGTCAGGAAAGTTGTCTCTTGGTAAAGTCTGACTCTTGGTTTCAGCTCAGGTCATGAGCTCATGGGTCAAGAGTTTGAGCCCTGCCTGCTTGGGCTCATGCTGGTGGAGCCTGCTTAGAATTCTTTTTCTCCCTCTTTCTCTGACCCTCCCCTGCTCGTGCTCTCTCAAAGTAAATAAGCATTAAAAAAAAAAAAAAACCTGTGTGTACAGATACTTGCTTTGCTGCTTAAATTTCTGTAGCCTTCTGGGGTGTCTGGGTGGCTCAGTTGGTTATGCATCTGACTTCAGCTCAGGTCATGATCTCACAGTTTGCGGGTTCCAGCCTCGCATCAGGCTCTGTGCTGACAGCTCAGAGCCTGGAGCCTGCTTCTGATTCTTTGTCTCCTTCTCTCTCTGAACCTCCCCTGCTCATACTCTGTGTGTCTCTCTCTCTCTCTCAAAAATAAATAAACATTAAAAAAAATTTTTTTTTAATTTCTATAACCTTCTAAGGCAGGTTTCTGTTTTGTTTTTAACCATTTTATGTGCCATTAATTCCTTTAGCAGTCTAATGAATAGTGTTTTAACTAATAAAATACAGGGGCCTATAGAGGAAGTCAGTAAATAAACAACATTCTGAATATACTAAATTTGGGATAATCCCCAGTATCTAATCTCTCCAGCAAGTTCAAAATATTGATTAGTATCAGTGCTATTTCAAGACCTGCCACAACTATAGTGGAATATGGAAATATTTTTGATTCCTATGAGTGACAGAGCTAAAGGTAGTGCTGATATTAACCAGGCTTTTTTTCTCCCACGTTCATAATTGATGCTAATGCTAGATTTCAGCTAAATGTTAGCGAAAGTAAAGATGTTACTTTTCTCCCCCAACTGAGTCATAGTCTTCAGTTTCATGTTCTAAGGTAATTTAATAATATTGATATTCCAGGACCCCATTATGATTTTAGTTTACTTCTGTTGGAAGCCTGTGATAGGATTCCTTGTAATTTTTATTTATTCCTTGGTTTAACCTGATATTCAGGAAATAAATATATATGTAGAGAGAGTTCATATTTGCGGTACAGAGCGGAGGTGAAAGGGGGAAGGTTGGGGAGAAAGGATACCAAATTGAGTTGAACGAATGTCCCTGCCCACAAGTGTAGCTGGCAAAGTACTTTACTTTTATTTCTAATAAGCCAAGATACATTTTATTGAAATCCAGGGTGGATTTTAGTTCTTTTTCATTTTGTATTGTTACCTGTACATTAAAGTTTGAGAAAAATCCCAATCTTGCCTGATTATGAATTGCCTGGAACTATCACTTAAAACCGAGATTCTCAGGCCCCTTTCCTGGAGAATGTTTCCGGTGGGCAAGGGCTAAGTCTGTTTTTGTAACAAATTTGCCACATGGATTCTTATCAGGCAAAACTTAGTAAAGCTTAGCTAGATAATGCTTCAGTCCAAACACTTCCATGCATGGGTTAGTCATACTGATAATTATTTTTACAAGAAGGGTTATGTGTTGCCTTTGTTTCCAGGAAGATTCTTCACTATAGTAGGATGGCTTTGTAGAAAGGGCGAGCACTAGACAATTTTCTTTAAGGAAAAGGGGTCTTATTTTTATTTCATCTGGCCCCATGAATACAGTGTCTGATTTGTTAACTTGTTGTGGGTAGTGCTATTCATATAAATAGTAACTTCTTTAATATATATAACGTACCACCTTTGGAAATATAAAATTATGTGAGGAAGAGATACGTACCCAAAGGTGATAGACCAGCTTATGATTATAGAAAAACCCATGTATTCAAGGCACTGGGGAAAGTACTTTGCACAGTTATGTACTTTTCAGGGGACCGTTGAACGGATAGTTGAAAAGAACTAGCCTGTGAGAGACCTGTTTCAGTCCTCATCTTTGAATTGAGGAAACAGAGGCTTAAGGAAGCTGAAGAATGAGTCCAAGGTCACAGAGTTGGTGAAAGCCAGAATTTGACTCCATGTAGCTTTGATTCCAAAGTCTATATATGTAGCAGCCAGATCTTTAAAAACAGTTAGAAATTATGCACCATAATCTATCACGGTGTGTATGTGTGCACATGTGTGTACATGTGTGTGTGTGCCTGCATGCATACACAGATACTCCCATGCATTTTTGTCATTCTCTGATGTCTTTTTCCCTCCTTTTGTGTTTGCTTCTTGATCCATCTGGCACTCTTCAAGTGTCAAACCAAGAAGTTTACTTTTATTTATTTGTTATCTGTTTATATATTCTATAATTATTTATTTGTAATTGATAATACAGATAATAGACTTGTATTTCTTTTAATAGTCACATTGTCATTTTTTTGGTTTTTTTTTTACTTATGAATTTATGACTCATGGCAATAAAATTATATCCTTTTCGGTATCATAAGTACTCATTGGAGTTAATCATTCAAGTATAAGCAAATCTGATAAAAATATTCTAGCTCGTGATCTTTTAAGATCACCGGAGTATGGCAGTGGGCAGATGTTGGTCAACAGATACTAATTTAGTACTTGCTGGTTGCCTGCACCTGCTAAGCATTATGGAGGGTACAAGTAATGTGGTCTCTCACTGCCCTTGCAAGGTTGTGCTGGGAAGGGGAGGACCTCTTCCTCCTTGGGAGTGGACCTCACCGTGTGGGAGTGAGCGTGGTTAGCAAAGGGAAATCCAGTAGGCGAATAGCAGGAGTCGCTTTGGCTGCTGGTCTTTGATCACACCAGGTAAACTTGGCCCACTTCAGTTTTGGATAGGGGTCTGTAACAAAAAGGAGAAGAAGCCACTTCAGCCTTCTAATATTCTGGCTTGCAGTGCTGTTGAAAGTGGCCTGAGAATGACAGCAAGTCTGAATTTGGCCGGCTGGTGCACAGAAACTGGTCGCTCATTCTCCTGGGTCTGTAGAGCTCTTTGACTCTCTCTCTTTGACTCTCTCTCTTTGACACGGCGTTATTCCTTGGGGTCACAGAAGATGATGTCACTCCCGCCATTCTCCTCCGCCTACTGCAGCAGGCATCTGTAACAACTGTCACGTAATGAAACCAGAGCTCTGGAAGGGTCTGTCTGGTTGATTAAGACCAGTTAAGTAGTTTTCCTTCAACTCTCTTCTTTCTCTGTTTATAGATGAAATGCCATAACACATGTGACCCTCCTTCGCCTCTTCCCCGGCTTCCCTCTGTCTGGGTCAGAGACTGAAAGATGTGTTTTCCTCATTCTTGTGTGTTCATCATAGCTGGCCATTTGTGAGCCAGCTGTTGTGGGGACAGCAGCTGCCAGGCAGGGAAGCTGAATGCCAGGCTCTTTTCTAAGGGGAGAATTAGAGCTGCTCCCCGACATAGCACTGGAGGTACCATTGGAGCACCCGCTGGCCCTTCACATCAATGGGCCATGCAGCTGGGACCAGTAATAGGAAACCCAACCAAGCTCTGGTAGCTCTTTATTGAGATGTTTGAATGTAGCCAGTGTTCGAGCAGAGCATGCCCACCTTAGACCCTTGCTGCTGAGTACCGGTCTCGAGTCGTGTAGTAAAGCCCACAGGGGTCCATGCAGCTTTGTTTCCACAGCATCCTGTTAACTGCTTTTAAATAGTGTAAGTTAATGTTCTGTGGACCAATTCAATATATTGTTAAGACAAAGGAGGCCCTTATTTTCTACCTAACAACAAACATCTTAATTGTTTGCTTCATATATGTCTGAAGAAAATGCTATTCAAGCACAGATGTTATAATACATTACTTCAGATACTTTTGGAATGAATGAAACTTATTTATTGTAAAGCCAATTATAGTTGATGCTTGAATAATGTGGGTTTGAACTGTGTGGGTCCAGTTATGCGCAGATTTCTTTCAATAAATACAGTACAGTTGTGTACTTTTTCATGATTTTCTTAACGTTTTCTTTTCTCTAGCTTTAACGTAAGAATGTAATGTAGGAATACTGTTATAATGTGCAAAATAGGCATTAATTGACTGTTTACATTATTGATAAGGCTTGTTTACATTATTGGTAAGACTTCTGGTTAATAGTAGTCTATAGTAGTTAATTTTGGGGGGAAATAAAGTTGTGTATGAATTATTGACTATGTGTGGGGGGTCAGCACCCCTAACCTCCACGTTGTTCAAGGCTCAACTGTTTCAATCAAAAAAACACTGCATCTCAAAACATGTATTTGTTCTCCTGCATTAGTGAAGATAATTAAACTTTTTAAATTTTTTTAAATGTTTGTTTATTTTTGAGAGAGAGAGCATGAGTGAGGGAGGGTCAGAAAGAGAGAGAGACACAGGGTCCAAAGCAGGCTTCAGGCTCAGAGCTATCAGCACAGAGCCCAATGCGGCGCTTGAACCCGCAGACCATGAGATCATGACCTGAGCTGAAGTCCGGACACTTAACCGACTGAGCCACCCAGGCGCCCCCAAGTAGAGTAAACTTTGAGAGGTTTGATTTAAAGATAAGGTGGGGAAAGTATAAAAAAATGGAGACAAAAATCCATATAAAAATTATTTTGGATGAATCTTTGCTGATAACTTTGAAAGACAAATGTTTAATGTCCTTTGGTAGTTTGAACCTAGTAGTCCAAATTTGGTCATTTTTGCTTTAAGATATTGTAGTAGTTTCCTAGAATCTTTTTATGTTAACTTTCTCAAAGGGTTGATGAGGGAAGTGAAAGGGAATTCCTTATGATTTGACTTCCAACTTGGCATGAAGTTTAAAAAGGATGCTCCATAAAGAGCAGGAAGGAAACGGTCAGTTCCAATCTGACGGTACTCTGTAGCATTGTACAGTGTGGGGGGGAAAGAGAGTTTAAGGAGGAGAAGTTGGCTTTAGGAGTTGAAATAATTGTGTTTGATTGGGATGTCTACACTTTTAAGAGCCAATTATATCCTTGATGGGACTCTCATTTCATTGTCCACACGGGCTGTTTGCTGGAGTTCTACTATGGAATAAAGACTATGTGTAGTATGTTGTATCCAATCATTTGGGTAGATATTTGATTTGAGTTCCAAGAAAACGAGGCCCAAGAGACCCACCTTAATTAAAAGTGTTTCAGTGTTTTATTTATAACCTACATATATTCAAAAACAAATCAATACTTAGACCAGTGGAATGCTAATAGGTGAAAAGTGCTTTGAATAGGAATGTATGTTTATACTTAAGTACGTGAACTGTAAACTGTTCCATTTTGGACTCTGGAATATGTCTCATGGCTTAATTAACCTTATTTTTTTCCCTCCCCCTGTAGAACTGGCTAGATCCTGCAAAAGAAATAAAGAGACAGCTACGAAGTGAGTATTTAAATGATCATACTTCTAAGAGCATCTTTGCATCTATTTCTGTCTTTAATAAAATTCAGAGAAATGTAGACTGGAATAATAAGATAGTGATAGAATGGTCAGCTGTATTTTTCATTTATATCATACAGGAAGTTGAGGAAACCAACGGTATTTATCTAGAATCATGACTTTATTTTGTATGTGCCTTCGGGACTCTTCTGGTCAAGAGGTCGGTGTCAACCACTGTGAAGGAGCATCTGACCTTTTTCTCTCGGGAAAGGAATGAGGCACCGCTTTCTGTAACTTTCACTGTTGATGTAGATTTTGCTTCAGACAAGCAGTTACCATTGCTTCATCTACTTTGTTTTGAAACTGTGTTATTAGTTTAAGTAATAGGCTTGTCTCTGGCCCCAGAGGCATAGACACCCTCACTGTTCATAGATGTACTGGAGTGCAGACTCCAGGGGGGAAAAGCATGGAGAGCCCCCCATCTCTTCCGTCCTCTGCGGTCACTGCCTTCTCTCCTCCGTCGTTCCGCCGCTCAGGGCCACGCTGTGTGCTTGTCTGGGTTTCTAGTCAATTGGCGTGGCCCTTTTCTTCCATTCCCTGTTTGCTGTCCTGGCAGACTCCCAAAGTGACTTTCGGGGTCTCCCCCTCACCAGCTCCAACTCCCTCTGCAGGCTCTGGTCTTGCCTCTGCCTGGCTTTCGGATTATCTGTGCCAGGAAACATCATCACCACAGAAAAGTCTCTGATGGACGATCTGGAGACTTAATTGACTTCATGGTGGGTGGATGACCAAAGCAGAAAAGGTAGAGAGCCATGAACAGCTGAGTTTTCAGACAGGTAACAGGATTCTCGGCAGCCCTTCTGGCCCTGGGGCCCCAGAGCCGTGGGAGGAGAAGACGTTTCCCTGAGCGCCAGCCTGCCCACTGTCCTTCGTGCTGTTTGCTCCTTTACTTACTTGTCCTGATATCAACACCCTGGGACAAATCTGTACGTTTTCCTTCCGTTCCTTACCGTCTATCTTCTGTCTCATTCTAGGTACTCCACATTTGTTTTCTTTTCCCCTGAAATCATTCACCTTTTAGGTAGTTTTCCTATCCTCTCTTCCCTTCTCTGCTCGCATTTGAAATTCTGAGCCTATACCTTATTTTTCCCATTTCTTCTCCTTGAAACTCCTCTTAAAAAAAAAAGATATTTTTGAAAAGAATGACCTTCCTGATTTTCCCAGGACAGAGGACTCTCAGGATGTTGGACTTTGAATGCTAAAACTCAACAGTCCCAAGTAACCTGGAATGGATGGTCACCTTATCTTTTGACTAATATCCCTGGCTTTTCAGAAGCCCTCCCCGACCTTTCCTTCTTCCCCTTGCATTTATTGTCTCAGTGTTCCACCTATTTATACTTCCTAATGGAAAAGGGGGGGCAAGAAAAGGAATAATTAGATACAGAAACATTATGCCCACAGTTTCTTCCACAGTGTATCAGAGAGCCTTGGAATGTTTCCTTGGTCTTTTGCGCAATTGTCCTACACAGCTTTAGAGTGCATGAATTCAGAAAGGTACCGATGCTTGGTTCTTTCGCTTCATCTGAAACCAGACCTGCCAAGTGATCCAGACCATGCGGAGAACAGGATAACCTCTGAAGCATGATTGATGCTCCATTGAGTTGTTTCCTGTGGTTTTGTTTTGGCTTTTGTTTTTTAATGTTTATATGCTGCTCGTTTCAGAGCCATGGAGATTCCCAATTTTTGGCAAGACTCTTGCCAATTATGAATCACGGTCTTGTGTTTTGATTATTTGTGAAGTTTTTTTAGAGTTCTTTCAGGACTTTTGCCCTTGTGGTTTGGCAAGAGGAATAACAGTAACAAGTAGGATCTGATGATTGGAGCTAGTTTCTAAATGGAATCCTGTCCTGCCCTGATCGTGAAAATAGGCTGAAAACATGAAGTCTTAGCTGTTGTCGCACCTCTTCCTTTCTGTTTGTGTTATAATGGACGAAAGAACTGCGTGTTTGATCTTCACCCAGCCAATGCTAGGCTTTTATTGTTACTTTTCAGTTAATAGGCAATTAGCAAAGGTAAACCTTAATCTTTTTTCAGTTATTTTTGAAAACCGACAGCCTATTGGTTCCTGTTTAAAATCTGCCTTAAAATCTTCCTCAAATGTATAGAAATAGGACTATGTATCTGAGGCCTATATGTGATTGCATATAAATGGTTCACAGACTGTTCATATATAGGTAAAAATGATAATATATGTTTTTTTTATTTTCTGGTTTTTTTTTTAATTTTTTTTTTTTTTTTTAATTTTCTGTTTTTAAGTAGGTTTTGCACCCACTGCAGAGCCCAATGCAGGGCTTGAACTTGTGACCCTGACATCAGGACCTGAGCTGAGATTAGGAGTCAGACACTTAACCAAATGAGCCATCCAGGCACTCCAAAATTATGATAATGCTTAATTCAGAGTTTAGCATTTTTTAAGTTTATTTATTTATTTTTCAGAGAGTGAGTGAGTCTGAGCAGGGGAGGGGCAGAGAGAGAGAATCTTATGCCGATAACATGCTCAGCACAGACCCCCAGTTGGGGCTTGATCCCACAATCATGGGATCATGATCTGAGCTGGCAAGCATTTGCTCATGGTAATGCCCGGAAGTCAGTCGGTTGAGTGTCCATCTTTTGGTTTTGGCTCAGGTCATGATCTCATGTGGATTCAAGCCCTGCATTGGGCTCTGTGCTAACAGACCAGAGCCTGCCTGGGATTCTTTCTCTCTCTCTCTCTCTCTCTCTCTCTCTCTCTCTCTCTCTCTCTGCCCCTCCCCTGCTTGCATACTCTCTCTCTCTCTCAAAATAAATAAACTAAAAAAAAAAAAAACCAAAATAAAAAGGAAGTATGATGCTGTTTACTCTCTTCCTTCTTTGAGATGCCTTTATGGGATTAATAGACTATTAACCATTTCTTGAATAGCTGTAGCGATCAATTGATCATTACCTCCCTTCTCTTAACAACGTAAAAGTCCTAAAATACCTTTTTTTCTCTTTAAATAATAGGAAATACTTGGCATCTAGAGATTATGGTTAAAACAAATCTTAATTCAAAATAATTACTTATAGGTTATACTGAAATTTTTACATAATGTATCACCATACAAAACATCTGAAGTATTAGTAAACGTTTATTTTTAAAAAAGTGAATCTCTTATTCTTTCATAGTGGGTTATTTATTTATATAATTTTTATTTTTCATTTTGTTTTTGTAAATAGTTTTCTTAAAATGAAAAAATGAAATTCGCCAAACAACAGTATAATGGGACTAGTATGTACTGTTTGAACAGTAACCTTTAATTTTTATCAAAATAAATGGGCATTCTGCTGGTTGGGTAAATACCCATGTTTAATAATTACAGATCTTCCTTGGCTGTTCACCTTTAATGTGAAGTTTTATCCTCCTGATCCTTCTCAACTGACTGAAGATATCACCAGGTACTTTATGCTTCCACTTTAAAACAAATGTTTACTTACAGCTCTCATTTATTTCTGTGCCCTGGGAGAATAATGGTAATTTCAGGATTAAAGCCAAAATATTTTTTCCTAAGTAGACTTCTAGAAAGTTCCTTGGATACGAGTGTACTCCAAAATATTTGGACACATTGCTAGTTTCAAAATTTTTCTTCCCTTTTCTTTAAAGTCTTCATTTATAGTTGTATAATAGAATATTTTAAAAAATTATATTGCTGGTAACTTTGTTTCTTATGTTACACTTTTAAAAATCCTTGATATTTAATATTTCAGGTTAATACTAAACTGGTTTTTGTTGTATAACCCTTGTGCACCTGTGTCCTAGTCTCATCACAAAGAAATTGTTTTAAAAAGCCAATTAAACTGCATTTTGGGGGCCTCCTACTTCAAAGGTAGGAAAAAAGCTAATAAGATAGGCTTTCTTAGTCAATAGCTATTTCATTTCCATCTCCTTTGACATTGTCTGGGCTATACAAACATATTGCAAATAAAAGATTGAGTTGAGGAGCAAGAGAGCATTTACTGATTCTGGGAGTGACTGAGTGTTTGAATAGTAACCAAGGAGCATTTGAGTCCACAAGTGCCTTTGTATACTAGCCCTATTCAGCCAGGTTGCCAGTGATAGGACTTGCTAGCTTTGGTAAGAACACATGCGTACATTACCTGGCCAAGGAGACCTGTGTTCGGAATATACTTTTTGAAAACCAGACCTCTTACTGAAAGACTCTGCTTTTGGTTCCTGTCCCCTTGATGCTCTGTGCTAGGCCAATTTTGTCAGACATCAGGCAGTGTTGGTGTGTCAGGCTGAGTACATGATACCCACGTGAAATAGGAATGATGAAGATTTCTCTCGAAGACGGAGTAAAAAACAAGCCTGCTCCCTCAAACACCCCCCTTTCCTACTTGTTGCTAAATGGGGGTCTTCTGATACTGAGTAAACTGTGGTTGAATTAGCTTCAGCTAGTAAGTAATTTCGATTGGCTTTTGTAACTGCGCCGTGGGCTGCTTTGTAAATCTGGGTAGGTCACTGTGCTCTGGATACACAGCCTCACCACAGGAATGCCTTTGAATCCTGCAGTTGGGGCTTGGGATCCAGCAGCCTCTCTCTACATATGCTTCTTCTTGTAGTACTCTGTTCGGGAGATGAGAATCCTCTGGTGATTGCAACTCATGGCATCGGTAAGGGCTTTGGTTTTTCTTTTAAGTGGAACTTGAACAGTCTCGCCGTGTGGGGTGAGAGAAAGGAGATAGTTTGGTGAGCGAAGCACTAAAAGCCTTGGCAGGCAGCCTGACAGCAGCCACCTGCTTGTACCGGTGACCTAACTACCCAGACTGAAATCTTCACTGTGGTCGAGCGGACATTTAAGATGAGGCGGCT
This sequence comes from Suricata suricatta, assembly GCF_006229205.1. NCBI lineage: Eukaryota > Metazoa > Chordata > Mammalia > Carnivora > Herpestidae > Suricata > Suricata suricatta. The sequence goes on along the minus strand of NC_043706.1, from coordinate 113,129,690 downwards.
TCCGAGGAGTGCGAGAGCAGAGTTCGCAGGACTGTTGAAGGGTTCCGAGTGGTGTGTGAGGAACGCTGGGTCCTCCTGTGTGAAGAGGAGGGAGCTGGGAGATGCAGAAAGCTGTTGGAGTTGCTGTTGGAAGGCTTTGGGTGTTTGACTTCTCTTTGAAAACAGAACAGGACCAAAATGGAAAGCCAAGACCATAAACTCAAAAGGAGCAACAAGATCTTAGTAACAGGTGGAATCTGTGTGTTTAGGTCTTCTAAGTGCCATAAATGTGGAGAACTGGCATTGTTCTCAATCAGACTTCGAGAGCCGGAGGATACCCTGGAATCCTAGTTTCACAGAGTGCGAGATCATGACCTGCACCAAAGTCAGACACTTAGCTGATTGAGCCACCCAGGCACCCCTTATTTTTTTATTTTTTATTGTTTAATTTTTTTAATGTTTATTTATTTTTAGAGAGAGAGAGAGAAATTCTAGTTTCAGATGGACTTTTCTAAAGTAATGCACTTCTGCTTGCGGTGTTCCAGAGACCAAAGGAACATAATCCTCCTCAGAGAGCTCCTGTGGTGTACCACAGACCACAGTGCCAGAGAGATGACTTCCATTCTCTCAGAAGGTTATAGAGCACTTGCTAGGTGGCAAGTACTTGGCTAGCTGTGCCCCGCACTTGGCAAAGAGGAAAGGTGGCCAGCTGCTGCTGGGAATGGCAGTATCAAAAGGCCTTCAAGAATGGGGGCTCTTTAGTTTGGAGGGGTTAATGGTAATCTTATTAGCAAGTAGTTAAATTCAGGAGTAGAAATCAGGTTGTCAGATGTTAACAAAGGAGTTGGTAGTGCCCCCCCCCACCCCGTAGATCCTCATAGAATATAAATAACATGGTTCTTCATGCCATGCAGTGGGAACAGAAACTTGTATAACTCCTTAGTAAAACCACTTGAAACATTGAATAAGAACTATTCTAATAACTCTATAACAATTACAATGATCATGATGATGGCTACTAGTTATTGATTCCTAGGTAACACACAGTGTGTTTTATTTATGTTACCTAATTTGTACCCGCTCCTTCAAAGGGAGGAAGAATTCCCATTGGACAAGTGGGGAATCAGCTTTAGACAAGTAAATTAACTAGCTCAGGGTTCACGGACTCAGCTGTGCCTGGCCCTGAAGCTCATGCTTTTTTTGTTATAAATTAAACTAACTGTCTCTTTAGATGGAGTAAATGAGCAAATGTAAGGGCTTTAAAGACTGACTCAAGAATTGTACAAGATGTCTCAGGAGAAGAAGAAATTAGTATGACAAGGCTAGGGAGGGTGAAGGGTGGGCGACCTTAGCTCTTCTTGCAAAGGCTTAAGAACTAGAACTGCTTTTAGGTTTTCATTAGTCTCTACAGTTTTGAGGGACATGTAAATTTTGATGACACAGTTTTAAATCAAAAGGGACAGTCTAAATGATTAGAATTTTTATCTTCAGTCACAAAACTCTAAAATAATAATAATAATAACAACAACAAATACACTGTGATCAGAAGAGCAGTTCAGAACTTCCATTCTATTATCTAGCCCACTAGACTTGTTTGCTGTAAATAAACCATAGGTTAGGAGCCCAAGAAACAAGGTGGACTTCTTCTTGGAGAAAACCATTTTTGCTGTGGACATAAGACCTTGCCTATATTGTCTGTTTGTTTTCAGAGGAATCCCAGAACTCAAGGATTACTGGTGCCGCAGTCCTAACTGATTTTCTTCCCCTGCCCTTTTCTCCCCCTTGCTCCTCACAGATACTTCTTGTGCCTTCAGCTCCGGCAGGACATTGCCTCTGGCCGCCTGCCCTGCTCTTTTGTGACTCATGCCCTCCTGGGCTCTTACACACTGCAAGCTGAACTTGGGGACTATGACCCAGAAGAGCATGGCAGCAGTGACCTCACTGACTTCCAGTTCGCCCCCACACAGACCAGGGAGCTGGAAGAGAAGGTGGCAGAGCTGCATAAAACGCACAGGTCTGGTGACTTGCCTACCAGAGGGAGAACAGCCAGGGGGGATTGAAACAGCTTCTCTCCTAACACTTGCTGGGCATTTGAGTGCGGTTTATGGGATTATCTGGTTTTTCCCTTTTGGAACCTCACTTAGTGTTAATTGAGACACCCTGTAGCCTTGAGATATTCTTTCATTGTGTTCACGACTGTAATGTGAAAACCAGTGCTCATGACCCTGAGTGTTTTCAGTTATTGGAAAAAGTTACTCGTCCCTCTGACGTCTCCCTGCTTCTCCTCCCAAACCTGCCCCTAACACACACACACACATACACATCTGAAACAAACACACTGACATACTTGTTTGGGCATTTACTATGTATTTCTTCTGTGCCCCCCCCCCCTCCTTTATTTTAGACAGAGTGGGGAAGAGGGGCAGAAGAAGGGAGAGAGAGAAACTCTTGAGCAGGCTCCACACTCAGTGTAGAGCCCAGTGCGGGGCTTAATTCCACAACCCTGGGGTCCTGACCTGAGCCAAAATCAAGAGTTAGACTCTCAACCAACTGAGCCACCCAAGCGCCTCCTGGCTTTTGTTTTTATCTGGTAAAGCTAGAGAGCTAGGCTTCAGGGTTAGAATCAGAAATGTAGGTAGTTGATGGACATGAAATATATAGGTGGTTTCTCTATCCACAGAAGATGACCTTTGGTTTTAGTAGCTCAGCCTTACCTAGTTTTACTAAATTTACTTAGTACCTTATTAAATACAGTATTATACTTTGACAACTTTTATATCTTTGTGAAAGTAAATGTGCTTTTAGTACAAGTTGACAAACTCTTGCCACCAAATTGTAGTTTGCCCCTTATTGCACAATTGAAATTTATAAAATTCCACAAAAATGCTTGGAAAGGAACTTTGAGAGATTAGAAGTTTATAAACAGGCCACAATCATTGACTTTTTTGTTAAAGAAAAAAAGATGCAGTATTTCTTACATCGACTTGATCCCAGTTGTACTCACTAGGGATTTATCGCATCATTTGAATTTAAAGTACCAGGTGTTGATGTTCTGTGAGGAATAGGAAGGTGGACGGGACGCGGTCCTGCACTGTCAGAGCCTAACGTTCATTGACTCGTCAGTAGAGACGGGAATGGAAACGTGACCGGGTGTGATACAGGGTATCCACAGCAGACGTAGGCCAAACACAGGCACTTATGACCTGTGCTGCCGTCAGTCCTGGTGAAATAGAATTAAGGAGTGGGAAGTAAGAACTTGCACTTTTCAGAAAGAGGAAACCACTTTCTTATTCTCATGAAATTTATGTTGTACCTGTTTCCCTAGTGGGAAACACATCGAAAACAATTTTGTGAGTTAAAAATGGTAAAAAATTGGAATTTAGAGTAGAGGATGCTATGAGGAAGATGCTTGAGGTTGCGAGTTGAGCCTTCTTAACCTGTTTCCTGCTTGTCTGCAGATTGTGTGGGGTTAACTGCTTCCATCCTAAACACTCCGAGCTCATACAGTCCTTTCCTCTCTGCGCCATGTTTGCTTTGCATCTGCCAGCAAAATAATATTGTTTCTTTTGATTCTCAGGGGCTTATCTCCAGCACAAGCCGATTCTCAGTTCTTAGAAAATGCAAAGAGGCTCTCCATGTATGGTGTTGACCTACATCATGCCAAGGTACTGTCCGTGTAATGAAGTGGCATCTCTCCAGTCTGTTGACAGTTTTTTTCCTTAAATTTTAAAAAATTTTTAAATTTATTTTTGAGAGACCAAGAGAGACAGCGCAAGTAGGAGAGGGTCAGAGAGAGAGGGAGACACAGAATCTGAAGTAGGCTCCAGGCTCTGAACTAGTTGTCAGCACAGAGCCCAATGCAGGGCTGGAACCCACGAACAGTGAGATCATGACCTGAGCCGAAGTTGGACGCTCTACCGACTGAGCCAACCAGGCGCCCCCTGTTGACAGTTTTGAGAGGACTCCAGTTTCAGAGTGGCCTACCTCACTTTTAGGAGGCTGTTCACCCTCTCCCAAGGGTCTCTCTAATATTTCTTTAGTGACTAACTGCAGGGCTTATGCTTGTGGACGGGAGCATTCATTCTCTCCCCCAACCCCCTTACTTCTTCTCTCAAGCTTTTTAGTTCATACCCTTTCATATGTACTTAACCTTGAGACCCACCTGTCAGCCATCTTTACTAACCCTTGTCCTGGGTTCTTCTGCATCCCAGCTTCTTGCTGTCCTAGTGACGCCCCTCTCCCAGCCCCTTCTCCCACATCTGTCTTGGGAGTGGAGAGCAAATCCTCATACCCATGAAAGGGCAAAACAATATGGACAGGGCCACTTTTGGAAAACCCTCTGGCTAATGAAGGCTCCTCTCTGCAGGCCTGTTTTGTACTGCTTGTAAGAGGAAGGACACTGGCCCAGGCCCCAGGGCATGTAACACTCCCCGCCCCGCCCCAGTCTAATTGGAGAGGTGGGAGGATGGTGGGATGCTGGGTGAGGTGATAGGAGAAGGGGTTTGGGTTGGGAAGATGCCGCTAATAAGCATCATGTGCTTCCTGATCCTACTTCGGATGATCACATAGTGAGTGAGTGAGTGAGTGAGTGAGGAGAGTCGAGGAGGATAGTAGGAAGTGAGGTAAGAGATGGATGTGGTCCAGAGTCCACGTGCTGAGAGAACCAGTGGTTCCCCAGGTGGAGCCTAGGGACCTCAGGTTTTATGACTGGAGAAATCTCTTTAAAAGCTCCCTCACCCAAAGGTCTCTCCCCTCCCTGGGCCTCAGATTAATCATTCCTGCTCAGTACTTGCATAGTACTTCATGTTTGCATCATTCTCTTTTTTCCTCTGTGGCTTTTTTTATTCAACTGTTTTTCCTGGTTACAAAAGAAATACATATACCTCATAGATAATAGGAGCAAACAGAAGGGGAAAAAAACCCCTGAACTCTATTTGGAAATAGGCACTGTTGCTTTTTTGATACCTTTCCTTGTTTTCTTTTTAAAAAACCACCTCTGAGCACTAGAATGCATGTGCATCTTTTTCAGTAGGATCACACTACAGGTATCAGTTTGTGAGGGTTTTTTTGTTTTGTTCTGTTGCTTGCTATGTTGAAAGATTTCACCATGTCAAAAATAGTCTCTGGCATCACTGTTTTTAACTGCTAGGTGCTCTACACCTTTAATTCTTAAAAGTTCTTCCATGTGCTTTTTTAGGATTTAGGATTTGGATGTTTTTATTTTGCAGCTACATAAAACAGAGTGCAGAGAATGGCTTGCTTAAGCCATGTATTGTTAAACATTCCCATGTCTGCCTGATTTCTTCTGGCAAATTCTAGGAGGTGGAACGGGACTTCCTACTGCTTGCATGCTTTTCAGCTCATTTCTCTCTGTGATGGAGATAGGCTGGTTCCCCCGAGAAACACAGACCGGGGGGGCCGGAGAGAACGGGTGTGGGATCAAAAAGACCTCAGGTCTCTCCTCTCTCAACCCTGTCTCTCTGGCCACGTGAAAATCTATTTGTTGATCACTAGTTAGAAACCATTTCTTGGATGGCAAGACTGCAAGATTTCACAGTTCTTGTTCTTAAAGTTGTACCTTGGAGAAGTTGCAGGCTCTGTGTAAGCATCGTTTCTGTGATTGCTGTGTGGTTAGAAGCAGATTGCTTTTATTAAAAAATTCAGAGGAACATTCTTTGTTCATCCTGTTTGTCACCTGACAGGCTCAGATAATATTTGATAAGGAAGATATTTGTAGGTCGTTGCAGAGAAGGCCTATAGCAATTTAAAAGAACTTTTGATGGAGTTTCCTCTTTCATTGTTTTGATCCTATTTGAACACATTTTAAAAATTTTTACCAAGCACTTTTAATGGCACACTCCTATTAGGACAGGTTGCAGAGCATTGAATGGAAGGCCCTTGATGCGCAGGTACGGGAACCCCGAGATTAGCTCATAGCGGCCACTCTCCCCACTAGTCTGGGTCTGAAGGGGTGAGGGCAGACAGTGGTTGCTGGAAACCAGGAGGAGAGATCTGTGTGTGGAGAATGCTGTCCTCGGGGGAGGAGTGTTGTCACAGGGACACATCGCTGACCTCCCTTCCCACTCTCCTCTCTCTCATCTCCTGCGAGAACTTTCCATGGGCTGAACCTGTTTAGAAGTCCCAGGGCATGGGATCCTCTTGCTATCCCTATGTGGCAGCTCCCTGAGTGGGGAGTGAACAAGGGACAGAATGCGCTCCTTTCTCAATAGTTTATTTTTCTGACTTGGTTGCTGAATGGCAGAACTCAAATATGGAGGACCAAGGCGTGCTTTTTCCCCTCTCACTTGTTACTCTATCTGTAATTTGTATTCACACAGATACTGAGAGTTCTGAAGCAATGTGTGGAACTGAAAATGAACCCATTCCAGATTGTGTTTTTTCTTAAGTCCGATAAAATAGCTTCAGTGTCCTTTCTAAAGATTGCTTCAGACTAGAGCTGACTTTGTGCAATGTTTCAAGTCTGCATTGCCTCCTTACTTGTGGGGAGAACATGCCCGTCTTGGGCAGTCTTCCGGCTTGCTCCTTGTGGCCATGGCCAGTGACGTTTTTGGCAAATAGAGCATTTCTGCCTGGTGCCAAGTTGCTTGGGCACCTGTGGCTGATTCATCTCAGCTTTTTTCTGTTCCTAGAGAGAATTGGGGCTGCCAGATTTGGGTGAATCCAGCACCCTATAGATTAGGTTTTTAAACTGCTGGGATTGTCTAATTAATTTTATGTGTATGTATGAATTATTCAAGTTTGGCAGCAGAGAAAACAGTTGGCATCAAGTTACTTAGGACTATACTTCTGTTTTTAAAAAAGTAGTATGATTTGTTTTAGATGATTCAGTAACAAGGCAGTCGAAATGTTGTACTCTCATTGAATTTAGACTTAGATTAAATATGGTGTTGGTTTCAGTAGGTTCCATGAGAATTTGTCCCATATCACAGATGAATTCTAAAAATGTGAATCTCTCTGAATAATATTCTTCAATTTTATGTATCTTGGATGTTATCCAGTTCTTCCCTTGGAAGTCAAACAACTACCGGTGTATTTTGAGTATTGGGTCCTCAATATTACTTGAAATATGAGGAGACACCATTTTTCACTTTTATCTGTAAATTTACTTGGATTTTAAAAATCCTTTAGGCTTGTGATTATTCTAGATTGTCATCTATTCCAAGTTAAAATACTGGGGAGAGAAAACAGTTTGAATAAAATTCAAGACTAGTCTGCAATCCGTTGAAATGTGCCAGCCCCGGGAATGCTATGATGGGTCCTGGATGTCGACACTCTGAGTTACTGAAAAACTACTCAAAAGAATTCAGAGATTCTAGCAGTCAGCCTGGAAGAGAAATTTTCTGTGAGGGATTGGTGTTTTGCCGACTAGAGGTATGATTTTAACAGCCATTAGCTAGCATAGCCCATCTAAAATAAATTTGCCTAAAGTAAAATGTCTGAATGCACCTTAGGGTGGGCCGACAGACCATCCCTGAGGGCTAGGATAGCTTCCAGGAAAACCCCATCTCTCCAGAATGTTTAAATTGAGTTCTTTTCCTTCTTTTCCCCATTAGCTCTTGTAGGCAAGCTCGGGAACACAGAAGTTATGCCTTTTGGAGGATATTGTGTCCTGTAATCAGGTGGCTCTAACTCTTTGAGAAATCAAATTTTGATCCCGGGAGATAAGAAATTGAAAATGTATTGCGTGCCCTACTGTTTCTATTAACTCATGTACTGTCACTGAGATTTAAATACCAACTTGTGAAATTGGCATTCCTGGTCACGGTTTAAGGGTGTGGGGCAGATGATGAGCTTCCTGACCTGTGTAACTTGGACAGCTCTAACCATCGTCAAATGGCTTCTACTTGGCAGGACTCAGAAGGTGTGGACATCAAGCTGGGTGTGTGCGCTAACGGGCTTCTCATTTACAAAGACAGACTGAGAATCAATCGTTTTGCTTGGCCGAAAATCTTGAAAATTTCCTATAAGCGCAGTAACTTCTACATTAAAGTTAGGCCCGCAGAGGTAAGCACTGTCACGTAGGCTGGCATATCTACCCGGCTCCAGTCAGTGTTCTTCTCCATGACTGTCAGCTGACTGCATTTTTTTCCTCACTGAATTTTAATAAAATGCACTATTCCTTATTTTTTCATGGCAAACAAGGTCAAAGTTCTTAATGATTAACCTGCGTGTATATCTACATTGCTAAAAAGTAAGTAAGAGCCACACTTTTCACAGAAAAGTTGTAAGTCCCTGCCACATGGCGGGGGTCCGTTTTGTTGTTGTCAAATCAACTAAGTGATAAGGTGGTGGAATGAGTTGTGGTCATTGGTTAAAGTCACCAGTTGCACTTGGTTTTCACAGAAACTAGTATCGCGGTCTATGAAAAATCCATTTTGTATAATCATACTGGATATGTTAGTATTTCCTTTTTTCAAGAATTAACCCGTATGGAAACATCTAAAATCATGTTTTCAGTAGCTTCTAATCAATTCCTTTATCTTACTGATTTACCTCCTTGATTTATTCTAGCTCGAACAATTTGAGAGCACCATTGGCTTCAAACTGCCAAACCATCGGGCAGCAAAAAGGCTATGGAAAGTGTGCGTGGAACATCATACTTTCTACAGGTAATTTTAATGATTCCGCTTAGAATCAATGAGAACACCTATTGGTACCCTGTACATATGAAGCGGGGGTTGTGGATATGGGGGCAGATGCCTCCCATTCTACAAGCGCCTTTTTCAAACCCAACTGCCATTCCTCATGTCATTGTTCTTCATCATTTTGTTGTTTTCTTAACAAAACAGCTATCTCCTGTTTAATTTCTTTCTCTAACGATCCAAAACCCTAGGGTCTGTCCCTTTGCTACTTTGTCGGGATGTTCTAACCATTTGCCCTTTGTGCCCATCAGCCTGCCAGTCTGCTGGTCCCTGTGCCTCGACCTCCCCACTTCCGTACCAGTGCTGTCGAGTGCCACCTTAAACGCACGACTGCCCCGGTGGACACACTCGCTCTTTGTAAGAGAAAATTGCACAACTCCAGATTAGTGCCATTACAGGTGGATTATGTCCTTTGAACTACCAGGAAGTGCTTTTACTTTCTTTCCTGGTCATATATTCATGGTCTTCTTGAGCCCCTGGGAAGCCCAGTGTCTCTGCTCAGATGCCCTCTGTTGGGTGGGGCACTGATGATAGAAGCTGTGGTCATGAGCGTTCTTGGTTTCATGTGCCTTCAGTTTTTCCTCTTTAGCCCCAGATTTATGTAGCATTCCCCTGTTCTTACTGTTCATTCTTTCCTTTTTATCCTGTCTCAAGGAAAAGAAAAAACTCACTCCCTATGGAAGTTTGATCCTTCATGTGATTCCTCACATAGGATCGTGCTTTGTATGTTATGTATGTCAGAGGTACAAGTGCCTTTGACTTCCTTGGCCAGCAAACGTGTCCATATCTTACTCCTTTATTTTTAATTTTTCTTTAATTTTTTAAAATGTTTTTTATTTATTTTTGATACAGAGAGAGACAGAGCATGAAAGGGGGAGGGTCAGAGAGAGAGGGAGATACAGAATCGGAAGCAGGCTCCAGGCTCTGAGCTAGCTGTCAGCACAGAGCCGGACGCAGGGCTCGAACCCATGAACGTGAGATCTGACCTGAGCCGAAGCCGGAGGCTTAACCGACTGAGCCACCCAGGCGCCCCTCTTACTCCTTTAAAAACCAAAACAAATGGACAAGTGAGAAAACCAGAAGATCTCCTTAGATCCTCAGGCTGCCTTTAGCTTGGGTCCTACCTTCTTTGTACTTCTTCAAGGGCATATTTCTACATTACTCTTCTTTTTTCTTTAATGTTTGTTTACTTTTGAGAGCGCACAAGTGGGGAAGGGACAGAGAGGCTGGAACAGAGGATCTGAAGCAGGCTTTACACTGACAGCAGAGAGCCTGACCCGAGGCTCAAACTCGCCAACCATGAGATCATGACCTGGGCCCAAGTCTTAAACTTAACTGACGGAGCCACCCTGGCACCCCTCTACATTACTTTCTTAGCAAGGAGTACTTTGCGGATCATTTTCTTCCATTTCCCCAGTCCTGTTCCTGCAGTCTATAGAGCTAGGTGTCTAGACCCTTCATCTTTATGGTTTTTGCTTTGGCCTCTTGCTTTGCTACTCCTGTCCTACCACCTACTGGGTGTGTGACTGTGAAAGTTACTCCACCTTTCTGAGTCTTGCTCTCATCATCTGTGTGATGGTAATAATAGTCCCTACCTTATAGGGTTGCTTTGAAAAGTCTGAGAAAACACACCTGGAGCAAATGTAGAACTATTTCTGGGATGTAATAACATTTACCATCATCACCACCATCATTATCATCATTAGTCTTAGTCTGCTACCACAGTGTGCTGTTTTTGAGGTGAATTATTAGCTGGTCCAAGTGACTCTTTCAAGTTCAATAGAGCAGCCTTGCAAACAGATGTGTGTCAAACAGACTCATTTTAGAGAAATGTAACTCAAAATATGCTTGAGTCCATCTGATATGGCTAGCCTGATCATATAAATCTTTGAAAAGATTATAATTCGTCCTGGTAGCCAGGACAAATGTCTACTCAAGAAACTGGAATCTGCCTCAAATAAAACTAGTAGGTGACATTAATGAGCTAAATGACACAGTCCAGGCAGGACACATAGCAGACCTCCCTGTCAGGTAAGGGCAGTGGAAATAGTAGTAATCTTAGAAATGACAAGTGCTACATTCATTGAGTGTATATTGTTATCAGACACAGAACCACTTGCTTTACAATATGTCCTTAATTCCTCACCTCCCCACCCCCGGGGACGGGGGAAGTGGCTCCAAGCTGGGTGCCCATTAAGGAGCACAGGGGCCGGACACCTGCATAGAGCTGGGGACCTGGCTCTGTGATTCCAGACACTGGTCACCTCTGTGCTGGTCCTTCCTCTGGTGTTCTTCTTTTTTTAATTTTTTTATTTTTTAAAAAGTTTTTAAAGGTTTATTTTTGAGCGAGAGCACGTGTGCAAGGGAGGGGCAGAGAGGGGGACAGAGAATCCGAAGCAGATTCTGTGGTGACAGCAGAGAGCCCAATGTGGGGCTCGAACTCACAAACTGTGAGATCATGGTTCAAAGTCTGAGACTTGACCCACTGAACCATCCAGGCACCCACCTCTGGTATTCTTCCAGCAGGCGTTTCCAAGATGTCTGTAGTCATGCAATGAACCTTAGGTCCCTGCATTTTGCTAACCAATTTAAAAAGCAGATCAATTTGCTTCTGCAAACTTTGGAGAATAATGGTTAATGAAAGCATTTTTATGTCTTTAAACCTTATGTAACTTTGCTTACAAATGATAGGAAGCAGTGTATCTAAAACAGGGCAAATCATAATTTGCCTGTAGAGTGCTTTGAATCAAATCTGGATTTTGTTCTGTTTTAGTTTATCACAAAAGATGCTACTGATTTCTTTAGAAAACTAAAATGGCTTCAGGTTGAACCCATTAAAAAAAACATCTTTCTATTGATCGATAGCCACTCAGCCAGACTATTAGTTGAATAAGAACATGATCAAAAAACTGCTATTCTTCTTGAGTGTTGATGGAGCCTGTCACTATTCCAAGTGCTGTCCATAGATGAATTCTTTTAATATGTACAACATTGTTGTAATCTTCACTGTACATTTAAGAAAACTGAGGAACAGACAAGAAACGGTGTCCCTATGGACAGTCACGGCGGCGATGGAAATGAGAGCCAGCGCTGTGGCCCACAGTGCCCACTGCGCTGTACTTCCTGAGTGTATTTTTTTCCCCTCTTTTTCTATTGTTGGTAGTGGAGGCATGTAAACAAGATTAACACGGGGTTCTTGCAGCTGCACATTAAACTGTCATTTAAACTTGGCATTGTAGATCCAGACTAATTCCACATGAATTAGTGTCACCAACCGCCTCAAAGAGAGCTTAATGTGTGACTGACTTCAGTAACTTGATACGCGAGTTTTTCTTAAAATTTCCTTTATTTTCCACAGGTAAAAAACATTAACAATACTTGATTTATAATGGGGCAACTTTTAATAAAATTGTTACTATGCTTCTTGAGCAGTAAAATATGTGAAAGTTAATTTCTTTTGTGATGTGTCATTAGGTCATCTTGCTGAGAACCATTAAAAGCCATAGAATAATCATTTCCTTATTTATAGTTTTTAAATTCCCAAAAGTGAAATGATGTCTTACAGTGATTTTTTTAAAGATTGATTTATTTTAATTCAAGTTAGTTAACATACAGTGTAGCTTTGGTTTCAGGAGTAGAACCCGGTGTTTCATCACTTTACATATAACACCCATTGTTCATCCCAATAAGTGCTCTCCTTAATGCCCATCACCCATTTAGCCCATCCCCACCCAACACCCCTCCAGGAACCCTCAGCTTGTTCTCTGTATTTAAGAGTCTCTTAAGGGGTTCCTGGGTGGCTCAGTCAGTTAAGCGTACGACTTCGGCTCAGGTCATGGTCCTGCAATTTGTGGGTTCGAGCCCCTTGTCGGGCTCTGTGCTGACAGCTAGCTCAGAGCCTGGAGCCTGTCTTCAGATTCTGTGTCTCCCTCTCCCTCTGTCCCTCCCCTGATTGCGCTCTCTGTCTCTGTCCCAAAAATAAACAAACCTTAAAAAAATTAAAAAAAAAGTGTCTCTTAAGGTGTGCCACCCTCTCTATTTATTTTTCCTTCCCTTTTGATGTTACTTTTATGAAGATGGGGTCTGAGGTGGTAAATAAAAGTAATATCAAAAGGAAATAATTGTTAAGTGATCTTGAAACATTTTGTTGCTTGGCCTACGTGTTCGTTTCCATAGAAAATTGATTTGCCTTACCATTACCAAAAATATTCTTTTAGAAAAAGCTAATGTCTATGTTCAGACCATTTTTTGTCTTGTTATTTGTTTCTATTTAATTGCAGCTTAATTACTTAAGGATTTCTCTCTTATCAGAAAATTAATCTGAAAGTTAATACTTTGTGTATGAGGTTACAGGTACCAGTTGGGCAAGGAAGTATTTTATCTCAAGTTGAAATAAATAAAACAAAAAATAGTCTAGTTAATGACCTCCCTAATTTTACATTGTTATAGGTATCTGTGTTTAAAATATTTGCCTTGGATTTCTTGGATTATTTCTTGAAGTGTTTTTCACAAAATGCATAAGTGGATAATTATTCTGATACACATTGAAATGGCAACCAATCATCTGTTATCTTAAAGAAAAACAAATTAGACTAAAGAAAAACGGTTGTATAGAATTCTCCTCACCTAGACTTAGATAGTTAGCTGGTTACATATCCCATTTTATATAAAAATTTTTTTTTTAATGTTTGTTTTTGAGGGGAGGGAGGGGCAGAGAGAGAAGGAGACACAGAATTCGAAGCAGGCTCTAGGCTCCTAGCTGTCAGCACATAGCCCGACGCTGGCCTCGAACTGACAAACCATGGGATGATGACCTGAGCCAAAATTGAACACTTAACTGACTGAGCCACCCAGCTCTCCTCCCCAGTCTGTATAAATGAGGGCCCACTTTCATAACTAGGGAACAATAAAGCCAACAATGTCATTCTACAAAGTGCTGTTTGTAGCAGTGGGATTGTTTTATGTTATGAAATTAAGACGGAAATATCCAACAGTAATTCTCTCGGTGTGTCAGAAGTTCTAGAACTTAGAGCCCAGCCTCCCTCCTCCAATATCCTGACATATGAGAACTTAAAAGCTGTTCTTAAGTGCTGTGACTGTGTAATACTAAGAAAGAGAATTCTGAGAAATGGGTAGATGGACATAGCTACTTAAATTCAGGTGCCCTCTAGGAAATGGTGACAGTGAGATTCTGTCTTGCGATCTAGCCTGTATTTATTGAGCATCTGCGCTATATGGGACCTAGCACAGATCCTTATGAAGTTATGTAAATAAACTAATAACGAGAAAGTCAGAAAACACTGATGGAAGTTTTCTTAATTTTCTTTAAAATTGTTTTCTGAAGACTCACATTTCTCGCTCTTTGTGAGGTCAAATTAATTTTATAGAAGAGGAAATGAAATCTTTAAAAAGATATATCTCTTTATATATCGTTTATGATTTTTCATAATTCACACAAGCAGGTATCCTGTTGCTAGTTTAAATTCTATTTTAATTTGAGACGTTTAATGAACAGTGTCTGGTAAGCACCACTAGGCCCAAAGAGGTGTCACCTCTGCTGAGGGTGGGAAGCAGTTAACTGGAACTGGACATGAGAGACCCAGTGAATCCTCCTGTGGGGCTGCTCATTCCAGGAGAGGTAGCCTTTGGGTGAGAGATGCCGTCCACTTGGTGAGCCTACAGATGGTGCCAGACGCCTCCAGCCTCACTCTTCCCTTCACCTCCTGTCTTTTACTTTGTTTTTGAATAATTCTACTTCGTTGGGTGACATAACTTAACATGAGATCATCCTCTTCAACGTTCCGTGTATGGTAGATTACTGACTGTGGGCACAGTGTTGTGCAGATCTCTGGAGCTCATTCGTCTTCACTGAAACTTCATGCCCAGTGACTAGTACGTCCCCAAGTCACCCTCCTTGCAGCCCCTGGTAACCACCATTGCAGTCTTTGAATCTATGAATTTGACTGTTCTAGGGACCTCATGGACGTGGAACCATGTAGTACTTGTCTTTCTGTATCTGGCTTTTGCACTTACCCATAATGTTCTCAAGGCCCATCCTTGTTGCATACTGCAGGCAGAATGTCCTTTCTTTTGTTTCTTTCGTTAAGGCTGAATAGCATTCCGCTCTATGTATATATCACGTTTTCCTTATCCGTTCACCTGCCAGTGGGTGTTTAGGTTGTTACCACATCTTTGCTGTTGTGAATAGTGCTGAAAAGAACATGGGGGTAATAATAATAGAATAATAATAATTTCTCTTCAAGACCCTGATTTGAGGTTATTATAAATAGAAGTTATAAATTTATTATAAATGTTGAGGTATTATAAATACCCAGAAGCAGAATTGGTGGATCATGTGGTAATGGTATTTTTATGTTTTGAGGAACCTCCATATCATGTTTCATAACTTTCTGCACCATTTTGCATTTGCGCCAGCAGCGTGCAAGGGTCCCAGTTTCTCTACATCCTTGCCGACACTTGTTGTCTTTGGTTTAAAATTGGGGGGAGGTGGATAGTTTCTTTTGGGTCACCAATGCGTATTTCCCCTTTGAGGTATTCTTTAGAAATACTTCTCTTTTCCTCTGGTTGCTCTTCCATTAACTATAGAGTATACTTTATGAATAGATGATAAAGAAAGATGTGATTTAGCCACCTTGCTTTTCAAGAATGAATATTTCTTTATTGTAGTGATGAGCTTGCCAATGACCCTTTATTTCTGTAAATCATTGCTTTCTTACAGAGTGTTCTTCGATCCTATTTAACTGGATTGCTAGGTAGGGAAACCCTGTCATAGCTCATCGGGATATAGTTCATGGCAAGTGACCATGTTTCTCATCCTGCTTGTAGGATTCATGATCAGGATGCTGAGATATTTAATTCCTCAGTTGTTAGAAAAAAAAAACAATATAGAGCACAAATAAGAGTTTTGTTCTGGTCTAAATTTCTAGTATTCCAGCTTAAAAAAACAATTTTTTTTTTTTAGTATTTATTTTTGAGACTGAGACAGAGTGAAAACAAGGGAGGGGCAGAGAGAGAGAGGGAGACACAGAATGTGAAACAGGCTCCAGGCTCCGAGCCGTCAGCACAGAACCCAATGCGGGGCTCGAACCCACGAACTGCAAGATCATGACCTGAGCCGAAGTCAGATGCTTAACTGACTGAGCCACCCAGGCGCCCCTAGTATTCCAGATTTCTAATTTATGACTGTGCAGTTTTTCCCAAAGTACAGTTTGAGGACCTGGCCATCATCAGAGTATATTCTTAACAGCATATCAGTGTCTCCTTTGAAAATCTATTGGCAGAAATGGAAGTTTTTAAGAAACTCATCTGCTACCTCACATGAATGAATAGAATAACACCAAGACAGCCAGAGTGTACTGGCTTCTCTCTTCTCAGTTTAATTCTGAGACATTGTTTTTCTGGGTTAATATCATTGAGAATCCTGTGTTGATGGAGAATCACCTCTTCTGCTATTACTAGCAGCTTTACCTTGCTTGACACTCTCCTTGTTGCTTGGAAGCAGAAGATGATCTCTTTAAAAAAAGAAAAATTTGAGTGGAGTTGTAAAAATACGTGAAATGTATTTTTAAGTATTTAAAAATCTTAAAAATTAGTGTTCTTATTTAATAAATGGCTACAAGAGCTCCAAGATTACTTTTTTTTGTTAAGACGGTTTGCCAACTCTTGATTAGATCATGGAAGTGAGACCGTTTCAGTTGTCTGCCAGACAAAATTGACTTATTTACTAAAAACATACTTTTGCATAAGTCTGGGAGTATTTGACATCAAGAAAGTTTGACTTCATTACAAACGCAGGGTTTAAGCAGTGGAATTGTGTTGGTCCGAAAGGATGTTAGTCATCTCTATGGATCTACTGCATGTGGTGTTTTTCATGGGAAAGCATCACTGGATGGAATGGATTCCTGGGTTGGATGTTCTTTCCCAGGAGAAATAGACATAAATATTGAGAATTACTAATGGTAATGGATCGCTACTTGGCACTTATAGCTAGGAGCAAGAATTCAGACATATGTGTTTATATAAATGATTTAAGCTAATACAATTAAATAGCCTTTGATATACACTGAGAACAGCTGCTCTTCTGCTCAGGTTGAGGAAAACATTATTCATGAATACATGAATGAGGCTTTAGTCATCTTAATCACTGTCCTAGACCTCTGGATGTAGGAGGGTTTATAAATACTCTTTCATTAGAAAGTTTAGGCAGCCTTTTGTTGTGTAGATTGAGTAATCTTAGTAAATGAGATAAAGTGTAAACTTTTAACATTTAAAAAAAAAAAGGAAATTCATAAAGTCTCCTTTTGTTTCTCCGTACAGACTTGTGTCTCCAGAACAGCCACCGAAGGCCAAGTTCCTGACCCTGGGGTCCAAATTCCGCTACAGCGGCCGCACCCAAGCCCAGACCCGCCAGGCAAGCACCCTCATTGACAGGCCAGCGCCACACTTTGAGCGCACCTCTAGCAAACGGGTCTCCAGGAGTCTAGATGGAGGTAAACACGTTTGTGACAGTTTGGATCCCATTAATCGTTCACTAGTCCAGTGGGATCAGAGAGTATTGATCTAGTTAATGAGGTCTCAGAAATGTCCTAGAAGGATAGCTATTTTTTCCAAGTAAGTAAGATGGTATTTCTTACATTCACAAGAGAGTTTTATAGTGTTTTCCAGCTGTCATTCTGAACCTAATTTTCTTTGTACTGTCAGTGTACAGAAATATTAAGAGTCCTTGTGGATAAGATGTTGGACAAACACATTGTTACTGATCTGACTTAATTATGATGTGTTTTATGTGTCTTAATTTCATGAACTTGTGAATTAATGGCAAAAGTAGAATTCCAAGGATTTTGGTATGGTAACATATTAATCTTTATTCAAAGGAACTTTAAAACATTCTAATTTTATGAGTTAAGAACTCTTACTAAAGCTTTCCAACCTTCTTAGCATATGAGAAACCATCCACAACTTCCAAGGATTAGTTTAAATGTAGTGTTTTAACACAAAAAGAAAGGAAATACAGTAAAATAATCAGTTCTTTCAGAGAAGAGGTGGGGGTTATGTATGAATTTGTATGTTTTTTTTATTAGCATTCTTATTAGCTACATGTTTACGGTTTTCTATATTTTATGTATGAAAATAAATCGATGTTCCTTCCCTTCACATATGTATCTATTACCCTAATTTTGGGTTAAGAGCAGGTTTTCTATAAAAGAGCTGAGAGAGAAAGGGACAGAATCCCAAGCCGGCCCCACGCTGCCAGCATGGAGGCCGACACAGGACTCAAACCCACAAACCATGAGATCGAGACCCAAGCTGAAGTCAAGAGCTAGACGCTCAACTGACTGAGCCCCCCACGTGCCCCTTTTGTGTTAGAATGGTTTATAAAGGACTTCATTTTACTTTCTGCCTAGAAGAAAGTAATTGATGTGGGTGTCTTTCTCCCAGAAGTAGTTTACCAACATTTTTTGGTTGATTAATCTCAAAACATATGTAAAAATGGTAACATTAAGTTTAAAATTTTCTTTTACTACTGTTGATCATCAAAAACCTTTCTTGCTTATTATTACATTTTTCTGAAATATGAACTAGAGCAACTTCTATTTTAAGTAGCTGAAACAGATCTGCTAATAGATAAAAATGCCTTTTCATATACATATACACATATACTTTTAAAGTTTTTTTTTTTAGTATAGTTGATCTCATAACATTACATCCGTTTCAGGCGTACAATGTAGTGAGTCCCCATGAATGTAGCTGCCGTCTGTCACTATAGGAAGCTACTGCAGTGTCATTGGCTGTATTTTGTATTCTGTACTTTTATCACCACGACTTACTCGTTCTGTAACGACCTCTGACCCACTTTTCTCTGGCAACCGTCAGTTCTCAGAATTTATAGGTCTGACTCTAAAAATGGTCTCTCCTGAATGTATTGACACCCCTTGGCCTTGATCTACTTGTCCCAGAATAAACTTGGAGAACAGATCCCGGCAGACGTACAGAGATACTTCCAAGGATTTGTTGGTGGGCATTTGTCTCTATAGTTATTCAATCTCGATTCTGGAGAATTTCCCATATAGTTTCAAGACTACAAATACGCAGGGGGGTCATAAACTGTGGTTCAAATAAAGACCCATATTTCCAAATATAGCGATTTGAATTTATTGAAATTTTGATGTGCGGTGGGTAGCTATCTATGTTTCTTTTAGTTCATTAACAACTGAACACTTTTTTTCATGTAAATGTGAAAACTGTGCACGCTCATGGACGTATTTCACAGGCCTTGCCCCTTGCCCCATAGAATTTATATAAGTGCTGAATAACTATGATCAGTATTGGTTAATGCCCTGAGAGAAGTCATTCCTCTTTCCGGAATATTGCCTTTGTTTCGAACTATGAGGCTTTATAACTCTTAGTTTGCAAACTTTAAAGTTTAGAAAGCAGTAAACCACTGTTTTGAGATCTATAAACTGTGCTCAAGGAAGCCCACCATCTTGTGTGAGCAGTTAGTGCAGAGGGTTATAGTAGGTCTGTATCTGAAAACAATGATTTTTACAAGTAAGAGCAAAAACACCCACAGTGATCCATTATACTTCCTTTTGTGTTTTGGACACTGTCATTCATTAGATGGGCGAGTCATCAAAAGGATTATTGTGTTATTGTGACAAATAGAAGGCTTTTCATGTCAATACACGACGAGGCAGTAAACCATTTGGTTAGGGCTTTTGGCCTTCCTTTTCCCTTCCCAAAGCAAAGCTAGGCTGTAACCTGGCACTGAGCTTCCTTCTACCCCGACCGGTACACCTTTTTCCGTTGTTGTTGACATGCGTTGTACTTTCTTTTCCATATTTAGTTTTTAAGACAGGCTAGAACAGTTTAGGTACATAAATATTTCTCATTTTAAGTTGTGACAGACTAAATCATCCAGTGATTAAATACAACCTAAAAAATTAAAATAAAACTCTATCTAGAACAGCTTTTTTTTTTTTTAACAACAGTGTGATTCCCAGATTGGAAAATCAAACTAAAAAGGCAAGTCAGTCATTTCAGAGAACCAAGTTGCATTTGAGAGTAAGGGAGACAACGACTTCCTGGAAATGGAGAACATCATAAGCAGGGACACCACCCTTGGATTGGGTCATGGGAGAAGGAAGGCCCATCTGGTGAAGAACCGTTTTGGTTGACCCTTGAAGGATAAGGAGGAGCTAGCCAGGAGGAGAGCAGAAGATAAAGTGCTCCAGGGAGCAAGAGCAGCAGGTCTGAAGGTTATGAAATCAGGGAGAGCTTAATAGAGTCCAGGAACAGAAAGAAGGCTAGTTAGAGCTTTAGTAAATGAGGGGAGAGATAGGCTGGCAACAGGCAACTGCATGTTTTTTATTCTAGTGCTGCTGAAGGGTGTGTGTGTGTTACATCCGTGTGTATGCACTTATGCAAGCATGTAAGTGCACGGTCTTACTCTTCCCCCTCACCCTCACATGATGTTACCTTTTTAAAGAAATCACTTGATGCAGTGTCGAGAATGATTGATAAGACAGGAGAGGGAGGCAGGCAGACTGGTTAGGAACACTCCAGGTGAAAGTGACTTGGATGATAGGAGGCCAGTTAGCCATTTGGCATCATAAGCCTGGTGCCTGGGGCCTACAGACTTCTCAGGATTCTACAAGTGCTTACGACCTAAAAAGTTCTTTGCTTCAAAATAGAAAAAACAATGCAACCTCCCACCCCTGCCCCGTATACTGAAGTTAATAAATTTTTACTTTTTTAATGTTTTTATTTTGAGAGAGACTGTATGCGAGCACAGGAGGGGCAGAGAGAGAGGTAGGGGGAGAGAGAGAGAGAGAGAGAGAGAGAGAGAGAGAGAATCCCAAGTAGGCTCCATGCTGTCAGCGAGGAACCTGATGCGGGGCTCCATCCCATGAACCATGAGATCATGACCCAAGTTGAAATCATGAGTCAGATGCTTAACCAACTGAGCCACCCAGGTGCCCCGAAATTAATGTGTTTGAAAGCATGCAAAATAAATATTTTTTCCAACTTCATTTTGGAATTTTAAGTTTGGTATTCATTAAAATTTCTGTATCATTACATCTAAAACCATTTTTAGGTCAGAGTTTCCCATTTTGCCATAATTTCTGAGTGTGTGTAATGGGTGCTTAGAAATCAAGTTAAAAGAGTTACTTATAATCCTCTATTTTCAGAGGGAAAATTACTAAAGTCTTCTCAGAAGTCAGAAAAAGAAATAATTGTACTTAATGTAAGCTGTGGTGTGGGCTTTCAAAAGGGTTGTCGAAGTCTTAAAAGTGACCTGGTTAGTAAAACAGACGGAGGGAGAGCTGGCCACGTCTGAATTCAGCTCGACTTGATGGTCTTAAGGGATAAAGGCAGAGACCTCAAGGTTTGTGACATGGGTAACTGGGTGCAAATAGTGTGTTATCTGCGGAGACAGGCAAGGCTAGGGAAGGTGGAAGGGACAGGGCACATGAAGGGTGCGGGCCAAGACATTTCTTGTAACACACAGATTACAGGTGCTTGATGCCTCCCTAGTTCAGTGTGCCGTCCAAGAGCTTGCAGCCTAGAGGCCTGGTGTTTACTGCCCTTCTGTGGGGCATAGAACCAATGCGGACCTCACCATGTCAGTCAGGCACTTTCCATACAGGTAAAATAACCTCCATGGGTAGAGTTTGGGGGAAAAGTACAGATGGATAGAGGCTTCGTCGCTGCTGCTCACTTGCATTGGTTGAAATGTGATGCCATCTTGGGTTGGTCTGCCACATGACAAGTTTCAACGCGATATAAGTTCTTGCCCAACGGCAGAAGGGAGGAGGGAAGCACACGAGGGCCAGGTTCGCTGAGGCAGGGGGTTGTCTGTGGATTAGATTTATTGTAGGTCAGATTGAGGCATTCAGGAGGCAGGTTAGAAAAATGAAAACTAAAATAAACATAGAAGTTTATCTGTAAAATCTACTTTTGTGATCTTGTCACAATTTTGAATGATATTCAAATTAAAGGTTCCTTTATGGAAGAATTCTGAAAACGTATTTGAAGCAAATCATTTTAATCTCTAGATAATTGTTTGTTGCAATAAACATTTAGGATTAAGTTTAGGAAAGATCAAAGAGGCCCTAGAGAATTGAAATACTCCTCACTTTGGGATTTTGTCACTGTGCCCAACTCACTCACCTGGTCTCAGAGCTCCTCCTACTGGCCAGTTCCATGATCAGACTCTGTAGCCTTCCAAAGGCTGTGATTGGAGAGCCTGGTGGAGTTTAATGGGTTAAAATTCAGAATATGTTTAGAATTTGGTAAAATTTGAAAGATGAGTTGGATATGTTGGAATCTTCAGAGGCCAAGCAATGTCCCTGTTCCTGTCTAATATCTCCATGCCGCCTGTTCATCTGTGTAAGAGGGGGCAGTTTCATAAAACTTGAGCGTGTCAGCATCCTAAAGTATTCCTGATGATCTTTCTTTACTAGCTCCAGTTGGTGTTGTCGATCAAAGTCTTATGAAGGAGTTTCCTGGCCCTGCTGGGGAGGTCTCAGCATATGGCCCCGGAGCTGTCAGCCCCGCCATGGTTCAGGATGGCGATGGCAGAAGGGACCTCAGGAGCCCAGCTAAAATCCCACATGTGCAATTCATTGAAGGAAAGGTATGGTAAATGAGTAGAAAATGTGATTTAAAATGTGTCCTGAGACTAGAGGCTGTCACATTTGTTGTTTCATAACTTAGGTATCATTTAAAATTAGTCAAGATATGTTCTCTGTTGATAGAAGTTCCCAATTTTCAGATAGGGATAGGCTCCTGCTGGTTTGAACAGGGCTAACCTTTTTCTGATTGTTGTTCAAAGCAGAATGTTTCAGTGTCATTTATATTAATGCAAGCAAGTAATTTAGTGGCCTAACATTTGTGACTCTCTTCACAATCATCTGATTTAGTTAAATCCCTAAATTATAAAAGCTGTGGTGATTTGAAACTTATATTTGTTCATAAATTTTAAAGCATAACCTGTGTTGAGTATATTAATTATGTTGCCTTTGAATTTTTTTTGAAATGAACAAAGATGGTCTTTATGAGAAATGTTATTTTCCATTCATCTCTAATGAAGAAGACATTCTTAAGCAAATGAAGGGTGACTGGTGAACAGTGAATGAGAGAATGGTGTGTTGGGGCACACGCCGTAGGGAATGGAGAAGTAACCTCTGCTGTGTTTCCAAATTTGTCACCATTTTATGATCCCTTTTTACCTTGGGCACGTGAAGTCGCTGAGAGGTTGACCTGAAGAGGCTTTGGGTTCATCAGATCTCTTTTCTGTATCTACGCAAAGCAACTTTTTTATAGATAATATTAGAAGTGAACGCCAAAAGGAAATCCTGCTATAGGTTTATGACGTTTTCTGCATTTTAACTTTTGAAAATGCTAAAGAGCTGCAACATGAATCTGTAAAGAACCCGCCAGATGAAGTGGCTGCCAGTGGCTCAGGAATTCCTGCGCTGACCACCTGTCTACATAGAGCAGGGTTTGGGGGGCCATGTGGGCCCCAGTGCCCCCCAAGGACATGTGCCATCACGTCATCCAAATACCTGTGCTAACGTACTTGTGACTGTCATACCAAAAAAATTACTTGGTTGAAAATCATTCAGTTAAAAATAACAGAAATTCTGACCAACAGAATATCCTTCAACTAATGAAAAGTTGTCGGAATCTTTTATAATTATGCTAATGAGGCACCCACGAGAGTGACTGCTTACATCTGAAACCGAAGAGCTCAGTGTTTCAGGCTCCGTACCGTTTTGCCTAGTTAATTTGATGCACATAGTTATTTTTAAAAAGCTATTTTAAATTCCAAAGGAAATTCTGCTTATGTTCAGCAAATGACGAGGTGTGCTGGTCTTTTTGCCAATGCTTTGAATGCTTGTCAGCCAGATTTAAAAGTAAGAATGTTGTCTGAGTTTCATTGGGTCTCTTTGAAACCAGTCAGAATAATCATGACATCGCTCTATACCTATAAATTTTACATAGTCCAGTTTTTCTCTTTAAAAGTAGATCGTTTAATTCATGTTCTAACTGTGCTGTGTTAATAACAATCCCTAATTCGGAGATAAGTTTTCACTAACTACCCATTTCTTCTCTTTTTCTCTTGCCTGTTTCTCCTTTGAACGTATCCGTTCTATGATTTCACATTCCACCATGGGTTTGCTCCTGACAATAGCCTGTTTCCATATGCCTACCTTCACCACTCATTCGCTGTGTTTCATCTCTTTCCCCAAACCTACTGCCAGTCCCTGAAATGGACTTGCTTTCAGACATTTCGGAGGAAGACCCCTTTGGGGAGGCCGACCGGGTCACACTCGACAGCTTAGAGCTCCCTTCCACAGGTGAACCGTCGGAACCAGGGGCCTGCGCAGTCCCCACCCTCGAGTCCGTCTTGGCTCCTGGGGCAGCCCCTTCTCAGCCTGACGCTCCTCCCACACACGAGAAGCCTCTAAAAGAGGCTGACCACAAAGATTCTGAGTGTGGGTACTTTTCCTTCAGTTTCTACAAGTGCTTTCCACCTAGCTTCCCCTCCCTTCTCGATGAAGATGGCTACCTTGCTTTCCCCAGCCTCCCCAAAGTCTGGGTCTCCTTCCTCCCCACTGATGTCCAGCACTACCTTCCTATTACCTCCCCTTCATTCCTGCCTTCCCTCATCCTCATCTTTGGACTCCTTCTCTCTGCTTCTCAGTCAGTGCCTTTTTCTCTCACCTTTTCCCTTCCTCTGGCTCTGTCCCTCTGCTACCTGGAGGCTAAAGCCACTTCCTTTCACGTTTCTTATGACTGTGACGTGAATGACAAAACAGAGGAAGAGGAAGCAGTTGCTGGCACTCCTATCTAAGCTTGAGTTTGGGGGGCCAACAAAACCACACTTCATCTTCTACCTTCCTGATGTAGAGTGTAAACATGTGCATAAATGTTACTACCAATTACCCTCAAGATAGTATGATCCGCACATTTTTGCATAAACAGTGTTTTAAATGCATGAGAAATACATGTAAATAAGCACGTGCCCTCCATTGATTTCCATAGAACGGGTCCACAGTTCTAAGTTGAGAGCAAAGTCATAGATAGGATGATTTTGTAAATACCTAGACCATACTAGGTCTTTATAAATATTTCTTAAATGTAAAAACGAAGGAAACCTGGATTGCCCTTAACAATCCATAACGGGGTCTGTTTGTTTTGCAGCTATCAGTGCTGTTCCTTTAGGATGGAAACTGTCTTGACGTAGAACTTAGGACGCAGTTGTCACAACTGTCACTGATGTGTTTTAGTACAACTCCTTAGTATTGTTATTTCTTGTGAGAAAGCCAAGCTGGTTCTTCTTGCCTTTATGAGGATGCATCTGTAACCTTTACTCCTGACATTTATAGGTCTCATCCCGGAAATTCCCGATCTCCCTATTATTGTACCATTTGGGAACCGGGTGAATTTCAGGTAGTCTTTGTTGTTGTTGTTTTAACTCTAAATCATGTAGTTCTATAAAAGTGTCAAGTGTTGAGTATTTGTAAGGAAGATCCTATGTTATTTTTAAGAAATACATATTAAGAATGAAACAGGGCTTTTGAAAATTTAGACGATTAGCCTTATGGTTGGGCGTCTTAGTGTCCTTTTATTTAAAATCAGGTGTCTGGTTTGAGGATTTTTACCCTATCGATATAGGGTTACCGCTGCACTACTAGGTTGGTACTAACATGTGCAGTGTGTTTTTGTTTTGCCAGGTGTGGTCTGATGACTTCAGTGTCTCATGTCCTGTGGGCACTGTCCATAGAGTAAATCACAAAATTGAGAGCACACCTAAAGAAGACTGTAAGGGTAATGCTACATTTAGGCTTAGTGGGAGAAACCACTGTTCCTAAAGGTTCCCAGAAGAATGCCACAGATTGGCACTGTAGAGAATTAAATATTGACCACGAAATTGCAAGATGATATAGGTTGTTGGGTAGCTCTGTCTTATAGATTTCTCTGCTGATGAGAAGATCCTCTGAAAGCTTACCTCAGAAATACTTGAGTGGTTTGAAAAAAGAGAAAAAGCATTTTGAACTCTCAGATTTGACACTGTCATTCCAGTTAGGAAGAAAACGAATATGTATGGTCCTCCTACAAGTTAACACGTAAAGGTTACGCTACTGTCTTTTGGTCTCCAAATCACTATTTTGTTTCTTGCTATTTCTTTCCTTAAAGTCAGTAGTCATCAGGATTTAAGTTTATTTTGATTCTTTTGACGTATAATTGACATACAGTGTTATGTTAGGTTCAGGTGTATAACATAACGATTTGACAATTCTGTACATTACTTAGTCATTATCTGTCACCTATGACATTGAGTATTATTGATGATATTCCTCCATGAGTTAGATTCCATATGCTATACTTTTTATCTCTAGGAGTTAATTTAAGTGTATGGCTTTTTTTCTTCTTCTTGGTCGTTAGAGACTGAGAATTGTCTAACCTTTAAAAATTATCTTATGTAAGGAATTTTATGAAAGAAAAGTGGCTATAAAATAGTAGTATTTTTAAGTACAATTTTCACATGCACTTAAGGAGCTAAATAAATCCATTTTCTTCCCAAGAAAAGAAATCCATGGTAGAGAACTCAATAACAGGATGACTATTTGTCCCCAATATAAAATGAAAACCAAATTTTACATCATCATACTTTGCCCTCATCACTCATTGCTTTAGACCTTTCCAATGAGGACAGCTGGAATTATGCCATTTTTACACTCTCATATTTTCATTTCTGAGTAAAAACATTCAAAAGCAGCACATAATCTAGGGACTGAGAAAGAGTGAAGCTTCCATTTTCCATTCCACCTTTGCAAAGGATTCCTTCCACCATTTGTGCAACACTGTAGGTGAAGAAAGACCAAAGTGACTTCATGTTCCGCATCTTCTGAGGGCCAAACAGTAAAGGTTGGTAATGCTGGTTCACCATTTCAGTTCCAGGAGAGCTTCTGTGCCTCAGGGTAGAGTTTCCGCTACTGCCCCCCCTTCTCTTGGCCATTTGCTGCCTGACTTTCAGGCGAAGATGAAAGAAGAGGAGACACAGCTGGAGAAGGTGGATGTTTATTCACCTTGAATTAAATACCTGGTGGCGGCTGCCTGCCATTATTACTGTGTGGAGGTGGGGGGTGATGTGCTTCGGGGTCGAGCTGTGAGTTTTGCTTGTTGTGGCTTTAGGTTCTTAAGATGTTTTATTCCACTTTTATTTTAATGTCATGGACTAGCCAACTCTGGGTCATTTTTTGGTGCTTGTCAACTGATACACTTTTGTTGATTTGCCTTTTCTCCCCCTGTGTGTGATTTAATTTCACAGAAAAATTCCCTGAGAGTAGAAGGGGATAATATTTATGTCAGACATAGCAATTTAATGTTGGAGGTTTGTATAATTTAAGAGAACAACTCTGTCCTAATGGCTGCCAGGCTGCTGTGGACGGGAGGTCACGCACAGGCTGGCTGGCAACTCTCTCTAAGCATGGTGCATGACATGCATGGGGACACTTCAACTTGGGAGTGCATGTTACCAGTCTGATTTTGTTCCTTCAAAGTGGCTTAGGTAGGAGTATATCTACTCGAAGTTCTCAAAGTGACAACTGGGAAAAAAAGTTCTGTGTAATCAAAGGAGTAAAATTTTAATCTATTACCCTTACTGAAAATCCGTTCTCTCCTAATGGGTTATCTCCAGGGTGTAGAATACAAGTAACACCCCATCCTTCATACACGTTCACCAGAACTTATATGTGTTGATCTGGCATTAAGTGGCTTTAAAGCTGTGTTCACAATTTTGGGGAGCTGGGGAGTTGCTAAAATCCATGCAAATGAGGAATGTGGTCCACTTAAAGTATTACATTTGAAAAATACGTTCACAGATTGTTTTGATTAAAAAGAGAGTGGGAAAGAAGGGGGGGACATAAAAAGGAAACCTAGCCAACCAATCCAATTAGGTATGTGTAAAATATATTCCCCGTGTCACACGAGAACGTGTTTCTGTTTCTCCCCTTCTTATTTTAGGGTAGTAAAATGGCGACGTATTCAGTTGGAGAACTATAATTCTCAGTAATCTGACTAATCTGGTTGCTTTTGGCAGCTTTGATAACTTTTGGAAATGTATTTTGCATAACTTACTAAAATGCTCTCAAGTGTAATATGTAACATTGCTTTGAACAAATGCAAGAAATGTGCCTGATCTCAAGCCACAGTCATTTCCCCATGCCATGCAAAGAGTTTTGGATTACCGTGAGTTTTTGCAGATGGCTATAGAAGCTCATAGATGAGCTGTGATGCTTGTGCATGAATGGGGAATATCTAATTTTATCAGATGCATGGCCTCTTCCTCTGGGAGTGGGGTGAAAGCTCTATAATCCACGGGCAGCCCCGTAATTTTGAAATGTAAGAAAACATTTTAAATTGACGTAAAACTGTTTCCTGGATGCTAGTGACTTTTTGTTCCCACAAATACAGTTTATCTGGGCCAATCTAAAGCTTCCCACCAATGCCACTTGTCAGGGCCTACTCCAGTCCAAACTGACCTGGTAGTTTTTCTCGCATCTTTTTCTGAATAAGGACCATTGGTACACGGGGTGACTGGGCCTCACAATTGTGCTTGGCAAGCACATGAAGCCAGCATGTGAGGTTCGCTCTTTTATTGAGAGGCTGAACAGAAGCAGCCTTTGGAAGCCACTATTTCTATTCCTTACGGATTAAAAACCATTGCTGGAATTTCCTGGAAAAAGTCAACTGTTGGTGTTCTCTTTCTCTCTCTCGCTCTCTTTTTTAAATTTTAATGATCTTGGTCTGGCTTTCCCATCAGGCCAAAGGTGCTTCTGAGTACCTTTCTCTATTTTTTACTGGATTTACTGTGTTCATAGAATGCAACTGTAGTAATCACCTTCATGAGAAAGGAAAATTTGCAAGAACAAAGTCATAGGCTGCATTTTAAGTCCAATTTTTAGAAAGAAGTTTATTAGCCATTTTGAGTACCAATTCTATGACTTCTTTTAAAAATGTAAATATTTATTTCTTTAAAAATTCTACACAGATAAGAAATTAGAACCTTCTAAAGTGTGAACCATAAAAATTACACATTGGCTTTATTTTCCAATTTTGATGACCTTCTTATATTCATAGGTGATAATATGGCTTTTGAGACTGGGCATTTTTCTTGCTTTATTATGTTTTTTTTAATAATAAGTTTGCTCTGTCTTATTTTTCGGTTTTTTTATTTTTGTCCTGCTGGGTCTTTTTTTTTTTTTTTTTTTCTTTTCTTTTGGATTTCTGCCCTTTATTACGTTACATATTGCTAGGACCTCGATAAGGCCCAGGAGGACATACTGAGACATCAGGCTAGCATTAGTGAACTCAAGCGCAATTTTATGGAATCCACACCTGAGCCGCGCCCTAATGAATGGGAAAAACGACGTATCACACCTCTGTCCCTACAGACACAAGGGGTATGTCACCAGCTCTTTGTTGGCTCTATGTCTCATTCCAGCTCTTCCGTGAAACTCAGGTTGCTAATATACTATGTTGATTCTCAGGAAGTTAGAAAATGTTCTTTTTTTTTTCTAATGTAATTGCTAACAATATTTTAAATACTAAATATTAACAATGTAATACTTATTGACTTAGTTCTTAGTAAATTGTGTGATTTTCAAAATTTTTTTAATAAGTTGCAGAATACTTTCACTGTTTTGCTCAAGTAAATTAATTGTAATGAAATGTCGTATCGGGTGACTTAGAAACTGGTATTATGTTGCATTAAGGTTTTCTGTTATGGACTACTGAAATAAGAGTTTATTAATAATAATCATTAAAAGGATGCAGGAATATAGGTCATATTTAGAACATTACAAGGTAATTTCTGTGAGGATAAAGAGTTAAACTTAGCTCTGAAAGCCGATGAGCTCTGTTGAAAATTTAGTACTGAAACTTCTTAGCAATGAAATGTATACTAGTATTTTAAAAGGATATTCAACTGTAACGTCTGGCCACATTCCTTCTTTTTCTTTCCATGGTTTATTTCTTCCCACCACCAATATAAGTATAGCCTTTACAGTATATTCTCAATCTATTTCTCCATTCATTTTTATCTACATCTCTTGTTTTCTAATGCTGCAAAATCTGTTAATCAACCAGAAACTGTCATGGACTCATGTATCATATTTGAGGAAATACTGATCATGCTATTTTAAATGTGCTGTTTTAAAAAGTGTATAAAGGTGTTACCTGACCATTTTATCTTTCCCCTTGGCCTGTTTACAGCCCTCTCTTCTCCTTAAGTTCATCATCTATCTAGTCTGGCTTGAATTTCACCCCATGTGTATGCATTTGGGTTAGTCTCATGTTCTTTTTATTCACTTTTTCTTAAAAAGGCAAAGCTGTTAGTTGCTTTAGATTTCTAAGTTTGTGACCGTGACAGGAAACTTAGTTCTTTAAGAATAGAAGCAAAAACCATTGCCAGACTGAAAAAACAACTTAGGACAAAGTTAAGATTGAAAACGCCAGAGTCTTAGGAAGTTGTATACAACTTAAATTCTTATTTTCAGATTTCCTGACGCTATTAATGCCCCTATGTCAGCAGTCAGCTCTAGAGTGTTGTGTTTTCTGGAGAAACCCTGTCTGATGACACGCACAGGTTTTGTCCCCCTGCACGTGCCGCTTCATCTGGCTTGTGTTGTGGAGCCATATGGTTGTTTTATGTTTGCGTTGCTGTAGATGTAATGTACTTGTCTTATCTGTTGATTATGTCTACTGTTTAAAACAATAGAGCAAAGGAGAACATCTTTTCAAGGATATTTTATCCGTGAAGGAGAAGCATCAGATGGCGGCAACACGGACAGTTGAAGAAAAAGTCCAGGAGGCAGACAAGGTGTTCACCTTGCATCCTTGGATCTGTGCTTGCTTTGCCCCCTTTCCTTGTACTTCTGTCCGCGGCCATAGGATACTCCTTTTTCCTTATGTATCTACCTAAAAGTTTTTTGAAAATATTTTTCAAGTGCTCAGAAAATTTAATTCCATGCAGAAAAACAGGGAATCACTAGTGAGAAACACTGTATTGCAGGAGTACTTTATTTGAAAATGCCACCATTTACCAGGCAGACATATCAGCCGATTTAGGTGGTAAATGGCCCTTCCCTGATTCTGATATATGTGGCTGACAGGCGGGAAACCATGCTCTCGTGTGAAAATGCACCGTCAGTGCAACGCTTTGCACGCTGCCGTTGTGTTAACCTAACCCGTTACATGGGAAGCAGGTTACTGTTTTACCAATGACATTTGGAAATCTTGTGGATTTTCATTTTTAAGATTTTTAACAGGAGAAAAGATTTGGTGGATCATAGCAGCCCCTCTGATATCTTTTGCTCCCTGCATATATGAAATACCTGATATTCCTAAGGAAGTTAGCTTTCCATTGCTTTTACATTCTTAAATCTTCTGTTTCTACTAATTTTGCTTAGCTAGCTGGCCGGCCAGCCTGTTATTTGCTGGAACTGTTGTGCTTAGAGTCCAGTGGGGGAGACAGCACATCTGTTCATCGGGAATTAGAAATTTTAGGTTGCTGAGTTAAGAAGATGAAACACAGTGTCCTGTTAGAAGGTGATTGGGAAGGGTGCTTTGCTGTTGGGCCCAGGAAGAGATGGCATTTAAGTTGAGACTTTAAAAGACCTTAATAATGAGAAGGGGACAGACTTATGGAGATTTTTCACATGTGAAGAAGGGCAAGCACAAGAGCCCCAAGACCAGAACTAGTTTAAAGAACTGAAAGACCACATGCCAAGAGCTTAGGAAAAGTCAGAGGTCAGAAGGTCCACTCCGGATCTTAAAAAGACCATGCTGACAATTTGGGATTATAGTAGGAGTGACGGGATCCACTGGAGAGGTTTGGGCTGGGTAATAACAGTCCTACTTGTGGGACAGAGATCTCTCTGGTACCGGATGAGGAATGGGGTCATAGGCGGGTGTGAATGAGAGCAGAAATCAGTGATGCGGAAAAAGGGTTCCTGTTCCGCAAAGTCTGATTTTGCCAAACAGCAGACCGTAGCCTTCATCAGGATGTACGGTGGGAGGAGGCGGAATCAACAGAAGATGAAGCCTTGCCCTGAAGGAATTGGAGGTGTAGCGGAGATGAACTATTTCCAGAGCACCACCAGTGAGAACGATAATGTCATAAAGCTAAGCCAAGTGGCAGATTTATATACTTTAAAGGTTAGCCTGAAATCCAAAGCCTGTCAGACTCTTCGTGTCAAATGACTTTAGTATGCTTTGAAATATTACATAGTTTTGAAAGTTGATCCTCCAGCAGTGAATCTGATGGGACCATCTGATCAACGTAAAATGATGTCCTTTTCTGCAGTAGGAAACATTGGAATTTTGGTGAAGATGTTTAAAATTAGCATTATCTTGGCTGTCATGGTTTAGTGTTGTACAATAGAAATCGTGTACAGTAGAAACCATTCATTCACTAATTGTTGTAGAACTTAGATTAAAATGATCTTACCTGAAATTTAAATCTAGAATTGGCCCTGTTACACTCCCAAATGACTTACTTATACCTGAAGTTCCTTTTTCCTTGTTCTTTTCCTTTCCAGCTCATGCAGGAAAATGGATTCTTATTTGACATGTATGTGGATGGTTGTAACTTCAGTCATCCACCCATGCATGCATCCATCCATCCATCCATCTAGTCACCCATTTATCGGCCACTTACATTGTAACCACCAACCCCCACCAATAATATTTCACTATCATCAGTTGAAAGTGCGTGAGCAGTTAGGCATACTGGAGGGTTTGGACTTGTAACAGAATATGTTTTCAGTTTGCGTTTGCTACTGATTTTGTAGAGTTTCTGAATTTATCTTTAAATTGTAATCCTTAATGATGGTGAAAAAGTTATGCATAAGAGCCTACTTTGACCAAGTTTTCTAAATGTCTATAATCTGGGTTTTAGAGATTAAAATAAAAACAGTAGTAGTTCTTGTCTAAAAGTAAACACAGCAACTTTCAAAATGACTTCAATGTGAATATGATTTTGGGAAAAAGCTGGAAACCAAATCACTTAATGTAATGCATTTGCATTTAGTAAGTAATGATTGCATATCCTCTTCTGTAAGAATTATATACATGTAGGGGCACCTGGGTGGCTCAGTCGGTTAAGCCTCCGACTTCGGCTCAGGTCAGATCTCATGTTCGTGGGTTCGAGCCCCGCGTCAGGCTCTGTGCTGGCAGTTAGCTCAGAGCCTGGAGCCTGCTTCCAGTTCTGTGTCTCCTTCTCTCTCTGCCTCTTACCCTCTCATGCTCTGTCTCTCTCTCTCTATCAAAAATAAATAAAACATTTAAAAAAAAAGAATTATATACATGTATACAATATTCTCATGAGTCCAGTAGAGATTCCATAGACTGTAGTTTTAAGGTACTTATGAAGATATTTTGTTGAATAATTAAATGCATGGCACTTATTTGAACTCCCCAGTGCTCTCTTACCGGGAAGGACATGCTACCCACCCGACCCGGAGGGATGGTGTAATTATGGAGATTGTAATTAAGCTGAATTAACTCAGAAGATGTTTTTTCTGTCCTGAGTACTGGAAGTGCTTCTGCACTGCACCCACCTCACCTCATTGTCCCTGCTCCTCACCCTTCTTAGTGGACGGTTTCAAGGGACATATCCCATGCCATTCATTCATTCATCCGTCCATTCATTCATTCATTCATTCATTCATCTTTAAGCTCTCTGGGCACTCAGGTTTTTTGGAAGTATTCTTACACAATTTTGACATTTGCTTTATGGTGACTCTTTAATGTTGGCATTACAGGTACCTGGGATAGTCCCAGGCTTTCCTATTGTGCCACCACGCAGGTTAGGGAATACTGTTTAAGGACTGGAAATG
Organism: Suricata suricatta; assembly: GCF_006229205.1. Classification (NCBI taxonomy): domain Eukaryota; kingdom Metazoa; phylum Chordata; class Mammalia; order Carnivora; family Herpestidae; genus Suricata; species Suricata suricatta. Next base: position 113,096,116 of record NC_043706.1, on the reverse strand, counting down.
TAAGCCTTAAATGTGCCTTCACGGTTTTTCAGGAACAGGTGATTTTCACCTCACTCGCTTGAATGCCTGCCTCTGAGTTTGTCTTGCTTTAGAAGTTTTTTTTCTTTACCTGGTTCTCATTGAACAAAGCAAAGCACTGTTTCTTCGTTCTGAGGCGTGTTTAGCGTGTCTAAGGGATTTCTGTGGGCAGCTGTCCGAGCACTCGTGGTACAGATGTGCAGATCGTTTCTGTGGTATGGAGAAGGGAGGGGCCTGGAGGAGCTGGAAGGGACAGGGAAGGCCACATGCAAGATGTGGAATATCAAGTGGACCTCAGAGAGGTGACAACATAAGCTGGGCCCAGTGTGCCCGGGGGGAGGGGGGCATCGGAGGCAGGAGGGCGGGGTCACTCAAGCTCTTCCACAGGAATTGATGTTGCAGGAGTGGCGGCCACCAAGGAGACCATTCTGTGCAGAGAGAGGCTGCCGCTGCGTAGCCACTTAAGGAATGTACGAAACAGTGTTAGATATGTGGGTAGATTGGTTATGTTCAGTTTGTAAATAAAGCTTCAGTGATAAACCAAGGCATTTTAGCTGGGTCCTGTAGGTTAGAGCCCTCGGAAGCTCAGGCAGAGTGGAAAGCTGGCATTGAGGCGAACGCCACATATGCCTGCTCGAATCTTGCAGAACCCTCGCCTTTTCTTTCAGTTTGTGCTGTTCTGTGATTCTTCCTTGTGTAACCTTTCCTTTCTTCCAATAGGTCACTGCTGTCTGTTCTGACTTATTGTTAATTCTTTGCTCTTCCTTTTCTGACCTCTCTAGAGCCTAGAAGAGGAGATAATGTCAATTTTGTTTAGTGAAAAGGGCTTTTCTGGTAGCGTGAAAGCCACCTTCACCTCAGCCACCACTTGGACAGCAGAGGGCACTGTTGTGAGCTCTAATGCGCCTTCTGAAAAGCTTTCTTCCTCGCCCTTCTCACGGTTGCCAGAGGTGCATTTTACTTTGTTTCCCCTGTTTTCGAAAGCCACATATGAAAAGTGATTTTTTTTCAGTATTTAGGAACCCTTCTCTCCAGTGCTTTCATGGGTAAAATTAACTCTTCCTGGGAGAAACATTCAAGACACAATGACTGAATTTGGACATGAGGGAAAACCATACAGATTGGATGTTTCTCCTGTGGCTTTTGGTCCCCCACTCCCACCCCCAAACTCTGCCTAAATTCAGAGAATCCTTTAAAACCACTAAGGTCCAGAGTCTGAATTGTTTTCTGAAAGGAAACCCTCAACCTAGTAGAAGCTACGTATGTTCTGCAGAACGGTTTTCAAAGCCTAAATGTCTTTCAGGCATCGTCTGATGGCTGATTACATTTAACATTCTGCTCGTGTCGGCAAATATGAAACGTCTGCCATTCTCTGTGAAGTAATTATTTTCATTTTTTGGAATAACCCTACGAGATTCCCTGAACTTGGGCAGAACTCATCTGGCTGTCTGGGGTTAAATAATAATTTACTGACCTGGAATCATAACAATGGAATGTCGGCTTTAGAAATGTTCTGATCGCTGGATATCTTTATTGATAAAGAAGTTTATAATCACAGTTAAATGTTAGTCATCAAAAGAGTTTCCTAGAGTCCCAGATTAATATCTGAAACCTCTGGGTTTTCCATAAAACTGGAAGATCTTTCTTGTCTGTCAGTCACATAATTTTTACATGGTATTAATTTGGGGCGGTGAAAACAGGCCTTTACTATGCATCTAGGAATAACTGCACAGATCAGAGAGAGCGAGAGAATCTTTTTTTTTTTTTTGAGATAATTTCTTGTATGGTTTTTTAAATTTTATTTTTATTTTTTATTTTTTTTAATAAAACACAATTTTTTTTTAACATATGCAATTATTTTCCATCATTTACAATTCAGTAGTTACAATGACACTCCAAATAGAAAAGCAAAGTCAAAAATCTTGACAGGTGCTGTGAGAAGTGTGCCCTTTGCTCATGGTTGCCCATGGCACTGGTACAGATAAATGTGGGGTGCTGCTGTCTACCCAAGTAGTGTCTTGGCAGCTTTGGAACCAGGTTCGTGCCTGCCCAGAGGGTTCAGAGGCACACTGCCCTGCTCCATTCAGTGTGAAGATACCATCAAATAAGTAGGGCTATCTCCAGCAGAATTATTTTTGAGTTAGATCACAGGCTATAGTGTCACCTGAATGTTAAAAAGTTGGCTAGGCTTCATTTTTATCCATGTAAAGTACCCTCTCCCTGCCCCCCCCTTAAAATTAGTATAAGGAAAATTGTAAGCTTTGAAAACTCCTTTGCAAGAGTTTCTACACTGGTGATTCTAGAAATTTATATTACTAATGGATTTGGTCAACAGGTATTTCGTAAACATTTAGGTACTATACTACTTAGAGTAAATTTACTCCCAAGAAGTAGATGTGTGCAGGGGACAGGAATAAATATCTCCGCTAATAAACTTGGTTCATTTCCGTTTTCAAAGATGCTAGTTGGAGGAGCCGAATTCTAAGAAAACACTTGGAGCTACCATTGACATCCACCCTAAAGTTAAAATGTGTCTTTTGGTAATCTGTAATGTAGTTTGGGAGCTTAATAACCATTCCTGAAACAACAACATTTTTATGTTAATAGCTATGTGAGACCCACTATAATTTTGCTAATTATAGCTTTTTAAAAAATGAGCCAGCAAAAAATTAAGGTGCCATCTCATTAATGCTATATTCCTTGAGGAATCAGGGTTTCAGGCCAGGCTTTATAGTCTGCTTAAAATCAAAGCTGTTTATCAAATACGTTTTCAAAGTTGTACAATTTCAACTTTGAAGTAATCAGCAAGCTTTGGTACAGTTCCATTTTCCCCTTCTCCCTTTTCAACTAAATAAGCAGAGCTTACAGGTAGAACCATAACCAAAAGGATTTTATTTCTTCGGGAGGATGCTGGCAATTCTGTGTTTTTGCTTCCTTTCGTAAGCTTTTTGCATTTGTCTGGATTGTCCTTCACATGACCTTGAGCAAAGGTTTTTGTAGATGTTGATTCTCGCTGTTCTGCCTTTGTGGTGTCAGCTGTCTGTTTTGGTGGGTGTTGAGGTGTAAAAGTTTATTGATTTGTGTCCTCGGTTGCTTTTTGTTCCGCAGAAACGCGCTCCCGAGTCAGAAGGGCCTTGCGCTGGAGCCAGTGATGCTGTTAAGGTTCTCCCCTTTCCATGTTAACACCATCGCACGACGTCCCCGAACCCCCTCACGCGCCCCCCGCTTCCCTTTCAGTCAGCCATCACAATCATCTTTGTTTCTCTCCATGCCATGAACCTACCATCAGTTAATTCTGGTTTCCGTCGTTTGTTTATTTTTTTTTAATTTATTCATATATTTTTGTTTCCCCTCATCCGTTTTTTCCCCCCGTACAGAGTTCACATGAGACTCTGAATGTAGTGGAGGAGAAGCAGCAGGCAGAGGTTGGGAAAGACGAAAGAGTAATCACAGAAGAAACGAACGGTAAAGAGCTATCACCTGGGAGTGGTCCTGGGGAGACCCGTAAGGTGGAGCCTCTGACGCAAAAGGACTCCACCTCCCTGTCTTCTGAGAGCAGCAGCGGCAGCGAGAGCGAGGAGGAGGAAGACGTGGGCGAGTACCGGCCCCACCACCGTGTGACCCAGGGCACCATCAGGGAAGAGCAGGAGGAGTATGACGAAGAGGTGGAGGAAGAAGCCGGCCGAGCAGCTAAGGTAGTAGAGAGGGAGGACCCAGTGCCAGAAGCCAGCCCAGTCAGACAAGCAGGTGCCAGTGTAAGCGCAGTAGACACAGTGACCCGGGAGAATGTAGTTGCCCCAAAGCTATCTGCAGAGAAGAGTGTACACGAAGGCGCTATTAAACAAGACATGAGCGAAGAACCCGAGGACGAGCAACACAAAGTTAACGGAGAGGTGTCTCATGTTGACATTGATGTTTTGCCACAAGTTATTTGTTGTTCAGAGGTAAATGGGAGACCCCGAGCGGGTGCTAAACTCTAGAGCTGTTTCTCAGGTGGAGACCACCTGCCTTCCTCCTTCTGCTGCCCGCCCAGTCCTCCTCCAGCTTTTTTCAGCGAGATTCTGGGCTTTGGCTCTCCTGGGAGGATGGGGGAAAGCACTGCCTCTAGATTCTCTGCCAGCTCAGTTTGTGGTTTCGGGCTTCTTTACTGCACCTGGATCCACCCGACAGTAAAACTTGCCTCCAGCAGCCACACCATTCCCCCACCTTCTCGTTCCACATTTAAATTTTTCTTTGCATGTTTTGGATGTTTTCAACTGTTTGTCTTTAGTTGCACTGCTTCCTCGTGCTAAATGCCTTTTTTGTTGGTTCAATGAGAAAATTGTACACGTATCGTTGACAAGCAGTCGGTGTGAGTGTGCATGCGGTTGTGTCGTGATTGGGTCTGCCCTTCTGGCTCATTCTTCCTTCACCTGTAGAGTTTCAGCAATGGCAGCTGGTTCTGATCGCCACGGTGCTCTGAGTTCAGCATCCGGCAGTGATGAAAACATTTCTCGAATACCACTGTGATTGCTGGTTTTAGATTCTGGGGATGGTGTGGATCGGGGAAGAGCATTTTCCTTCCTTGTGGGCAGCCAGAGGCTAGAGTGTTCAGTAGGAGGACCCATCCTCCTCTGTCCTGGCCTCAATTCTGGATGATTTGCAAGTTGATCATCTGTTTTGTGGATCATCCACACTGGCTAGGAGTTTTTAACATTTTCAAGAGAACTTTCCACAGTCCTGGTAGATTACGTCTTGGTCACGAGATGTAGTGTCTCTGAATTGAGAGTCAAAGTTACAGTGAGGGAGGGTTTTCCTCCGTGAGACTTTTTCGATTCTAAAATTAAAAGCCCATGACGTAGGCATTATCCATATTTGCTGTCTTTGATGGGCTGGAAAATAGTGAAGTGGCTTTGTCTTGAAATAATTAATTGGATTTTTACTATGTTACTTTTCAACCTCCTGTTTCACCTCAGAGAAGATGTTTCAAGAGTCGTCGAACACTCTGTTATTTTCTGTATTTAATACACAGTTGTTCCTCTTTAAATAATTAAATCTGGGAATTTTCTCTCCAAGAAAGAACTGTAGTATTTTGTAGTAGTATGGTCTGGTGTTGTTTTAAATGTACGTGCTCAGCAGACTACAATGCTGACAGGCCATGACCCTGTTCCTTAATGTTTTAGTTGTTCAGAGCCTTAATGCAACATTGGTAGAGTAACTCCAGATAAAACGTCTTAACTTACGTCATGCAGAAGCAGCACGGCGAGTTTTAGGCAAGCGTAGTTGAAAAAATTCATACTTGAAGATATTCTTTCCGAAAGTGGAATCTCTTGTCGATGAGGGTAGAAGAGGCCGTTTAGGGGAAGAGGGTAACCTCTCATTTCCGTATCCGATGTGCCAAGTAAAGACAGCCTCCACACAAACCATGTGGTTCTTTAAAACGCAGTAAAAATTGAGACAGGTCACAACACATAGTTCGTTCAATTTTGTTTTCTTTTCCATTTATTGTAACTTGCTCCAGAGCTAAAGTATACTTATCACACCACATTTGACACGTAATTGGGACCGTGGTAACGTGAAGTTACCATAATTTAGGGAGCCATTATGTTAGCTTATTCTTCATATATATATATATATATATACATTATACACACACATGCATATACATAATGATATTTGAAGGAGAGTGTCTTTCTTTTGTATCTTTCATTTTATTTACCTTTATGCTTGTGCATGAATGCATGTTTGGATATTTTTTCCAATTATTTTTGAAGGCTCCATTAAACACTTTTACTTCATTACCTCTAGAATTTATTTTTCCCTTCCTTTCCACCTCAGCCACCAGTGGTTAAAACAGAGATGGTAACAATTTCTGATGCCTCCCAAAGGACAGAAATCTCCACCAAGGAAGTCCCTATTGTCCAAACTGAGACCAAAACCATCACATATGAGTCTCCACAGGTACAAAAACTCTCGGTTCGGACTATCTGACTTTTTTTTTTTTTACTTTGTTTCTGTTTTCATTTGTCTTCCAGTTTGCGTGTTTCTGACTTTGATGTAGCTTTCCGTATCCCCCGGCTCATACCTGTGCTTCAACTCCCTAACTTGCCATATTGCTTCTTAGATTGAGACTGAGAGCTGCCGTCAAGTTGGTGATCCAGTAATTACAGGGGGGCGGAGGAGGAGCAGCATCCACACGATTAATTTAGGACAGGAAGTGCCAGTCTTATTCATATTAGAAGTCATTCTGGGCATCATACAAAGCTTATTGGATCTGATGTCATTTGTGTGTTAGTAGGAGTTAGGCTCCCCTCCCCCACCCTGCCCCAACCCCATGAAGATCCATCCAGTCACCTCCCTCCTGCTTGCCAAGTCCATGTACACATCTGAGCTTCTCCTTCACGTGGGGTTATTTTCTGAAGACATCTTGTTGATCTTAGGTAAATATGATGCTGTGGGTCCAAATAATTATCCAATTTGTGTGTTTAATTTTAAATAGTGATTTAGACATTCATTCTGAAAAGACTTGAAATAAGCCTTAACATGTCTAACCTTAAGGGTAACAAGGAAAAGGAAAGTGTTCATCATTTCAAAATGGAACTGTTTTGAAATTTGTAAAACTACGTTCTCAACTGAGAAATTTAATGTTCTGTAGTCAGATTGTACCATGGGGAGGGGGTCAGATTATTGCCCTCTCTCAAAATGTTTTTTGGAAAACTTGAGTATGTTTAAATATTCCTCAAAATTATTTTTAGATCTGTTACTTGCATATGTGCCTAGGGCCATGTGAGCACAAACAGGTTTCTTGTGAATGGGTATGGTGGGGGGCGTGTACCTGTGTTTCTGTAGCATAATGGGTGCCCGAGCAAAGAAATACAGGTGCATGGCCCAAGTGTGCAAGAAATGTCCCATAACTTAGAAAGGCTCTGGGCTTTCTGGTTATTTCCTTGTGTCAGTGTCAGGAAGGGAGACCAGAATGATGATACTTTACATAGAGTCTTAGGCTATTAATTGGTTTCATACTTTTCCTGGTAAACTCTAGGACTTTTTACAGTTTTTAGTATCAAAGCAAACAAGTTAAAATCTATTTAGATATATGCATTGGATTTATGTATGATGTGAATAGAGAACAAGCATGCATACGTGTTAAAATACATGTACCCATATATATGCCCATAACAAACTATTACAGGAACAATGTTATGTAAAACAATCTGCTAGAGATAAGCAAATAACCAAATCATGTAGGTTTAGTGTCTCCTAGTCAGGTTCTGTTGCTTCGTAAATGAGAAAACACTTATCTGTTTTTACCACCTGTGCTTAAACAATGAACTCAGCACTTCTGGTCACTGTGGAAACTTCTCTGTCTGGTTCTCTAGTTTCTTTTTCTATCTTCCGCGAAAGGCCTTCCCTCAGTCAAATCCTCTCCTGATTCCCTTGTAGCTTTCAGCCTCATTTTCTACGTGATTCTTCCTTATTTCTCCCTCCCAGGGGGTTTGCTTCTCCACGGACGTTTAGCCTTTGCGTTTACTCTGTTTGAAGGCCAGCCACCCTCCTGCTCAGTAAATCTACAGTAAATCTCACTATCTCTACAAACGTGGCAGCTACCCTCTCCTGCTGACCTCAGAGATTCCAAAAGATGCATATTCTGTGGGGAGGGCTCTTCCCTGACCACATAATGGAAATTAAGCATTGCTTCATATTTTTCCCCCCAACTGTCCAAAGATTGATGGCGGGGCTGGTGGTGACTCGGGGACGTTACTGACGGCACAGACCATCACATCCGAGTCCGTGTCGACGACGACGACGACACACATCACCAAGGTAAAGCAGCCCGCGGCGGTGCGTTGCACACGGGATCTTTTCCGAATTGTTCCTTTGTCCCCGTACACACTTCAAAGTAATAACACAGACAGCGCCAATGGAGTGAAAGTGCCTGGGTTTTAACGTATCCAAGAAACTGGGCTCCGCTGACAAACGTATTTCTGTAAAGTGCAAGGAGGTAAAAGTAGGTCATGAATAACCACACGTAAGACAGCTACAGGAGCAGAGGGGGAATGGAGTCAGAGTGAAGGCATACGTTTGCTAAGGGCAGATCCGCCCTCCTGACTGAAGCAAGTGCATGGAGACCCATCATTCGAAATCTGCAGCAAGTTGTTCAAGTAAAAGAATTTTCCCCTCATTGGTTTAAGATGCTCCCATGGTGGCTAGGGGGCATTTTTCCAGATCATTCTCTCAGTCTCCAACACCAGATGACCAGTGATTCTCAGTCTGGCTCCGGACCAGCAGCAGCAGCAGTCGCTGCTGTGAATGCTGCAGCCCCCCTCCAGATCTGCAGAGACGCAGTCGCTGGCTGTGGGGGCCTCCACGCGATGGTGACACGTGCTGCCATCGTTCCTTTTCTGGCTCCAGCTTAGTCCCTCCCGTGTTTCCTTGTACTTCTACCGCTCGTGTTTCATTAGCGCTTGGAGGTTTTAAGTGTATCCTTTATGCCTGTCTCACCCTGTATCTCAACCAGAAACTTTGTAAATTAAAAAAGGCCACATAAAGATATTAATGCTCGTTTTTAAGTGAATCCAGGGGCACCTTGGTAGCTCAGTCGGCTAAACCTCTGACTCTTGGTTCTGACTCATGTCATGATCTCACAGTTTGTGAGTTTGAGCCCCATGGTGGCCTCTGGGCTGACGGTGGGCTCTCTCAAAATAAACTTAAAAAAAAAAGTGTATCCAGTTATCAAGGCTAAAGTCCTATTGCTTATAACGTAGTGTGTAACTTATCAGAGTTGTACAAGTTGGATGTGTGCTTTCTCGGGACTGTGCGGTATTTGCTCACAGTTCAGCATCACAGCTGTGTGATCTCTTCAGCCTCTTTCATGTCCCAGGCTCTGCCAGCTTGCTCCAAGCCTGTAACTCTGTGGTACTTCACGCAGGAGTCCTGCCCCATGTCCGCTCACACAGACTTCGTTAGCAGACACAGCTACATGCAGAAACTGTAATCGAATCAGACATTAAATGAATAGCTTCTTACCATCTTCGTGTACCTTCTGTATCTTAAACCAAATCGGAGCCTTCTTTTTTAATGATTGCACTATAAACCAAATGAACAGAATTACTAAATGGATTTGTATGATGAGAATCAAGCAGTCAAAATTATGACGTCAAGCAATTCTCAAACCTAAACCAGGTCCCTAAATTGTTACAGTTCCTTGTAACTCTACAGAAACCGAAGAGTTATTTCCTCTTTCTTCTTTTAATAAATGGGCCAATTGGGAGTAAAGACACTCAGGGAAAATTGTAAAGGAATGTCCCAACAGAACTATTTGGATTAAATGGCATCTGTCTTGTCTTCATCTCACCTGAATCTTGATAAATTAGTTTAAAAGTTGCTTTCAGTTGAGGAATACTAATAGATGATGCTACAACTTTAACAATAGGTGTCTCTACTGAGCTTAAAAATAGTGTTTCCAGAACCTCGGTGTTCCCCACTCAGTGCACGTTGCCGTAGTGATCAGAAGGTCCATATGTGCTCCGTTTTCTTTCCCCTCATTATGTGTAAACATGCTCTAATGATTACTGTCTCCCCCTTTAGACTGTGAAAGGTGGAATATCTGAAACACGAATTGAGAAACGCATCGTGATCACTGGAGATGCGGACATTGATCATGACCAGGTAAAGGCCTGAAGTTCTGGTTCTGAAAGTGACCGTTTCTCTAAGTTTGGCATGTGCCGTCACGTCCTGTCCTGTCCTCGTGTCATACCCCTTCTCCCAGCGCCCCCGGGATCAATCCACATCCTCAGCGTGGCTCTGATGCTCCCACACTAGACACAGCCTGTCCTTTCAGCCTGCCTGACACCGGACCTGCGCAGAACCTGGATTATGATGCTTAGTTCACGCTGGCTTTACATGCACTTTTGAGTCAAAGTAATTGAGAGGATTCCTGGCAAATATTAGGTATTCATGTGGACCTGGCTTGAAGTCAAGTCGTGGATTAAAAGAATAGCAGTTCAATGAGACTAGCTTCCAAAGCTAAGTAAGAAAAGCCACCGAGTTTGACATATGCCTACTTTCAGGAATTTCCAAAGTATTTTTTTATAGCCTTAGGAAAGTTGGGCTCTTTACCACTAGGTGTTTCCCCGTAATCATTACTATTATCGAGGGGCAGGGGAAAGAAATCCAAGGTCTCTTACAAAGTGGGAGTTTACACAGATTCAGAAAAATGTTTAAAAGCATCGTGCTTTCTTTCCAGTGTTAGCTTGAGCGGAATGTGTGGCTTTCAAAACCAGGTCATGGAGTAGAACTGCTGGGTACTTTGAGGGTAGCTCCAATTTTAGGCTGTGGCCCCAAGGGATGGGAACTTTTTGTTTTGCCATTTTCTGAGTGACCTTGACTCTGCTTTAAAGGAAACCATGCTGTTTTCTTAATAACATGTTGCAGAAAAAAGGAAATGTTCAATTGACCACCTCGGCTGGGGAGCAGAAATGATCGTTACCCAGCTTTGAGCACAATATCAAACTCAGGAAGGAGGATTTTAGAGAACAAAACTTCTGACTTAGAAAAAGCTCACTCTCTGTGACCAGAGAGAAATAGATGTTCTCCCATGCCTGAAAAGAGAGTCACATGGTTTAAACCCTGTAAACATGATTTTACTTCCATGTCTCCTAATGTGTCTCTTCATTCCTGGAGAGGTATCAGCAGTTCAGGGGTTGACCTGACTCGGAATTGCGACTCTATGGTAGAGATTTCTAGCAGAGGACACTTGTGCCTATTCTCCAGGGGGGAATGAGCCGCCCTGTGAAAACCAAGCCTCTGGTTCCCCAGGCAGGATTTCTCCTTCCCTTCCCTGGGGCAGTTTTGAGTTCCTCTGACCTAAATTGGAGCCAACTCTGTTTTGTTTTGTTTTTCCCTGTCTGGGACTCCGGCTCAGCAAGCATTTGTTGAGTTCCTGCGGTGTGTGAGGCTCGAGTGGAGCCCACCTTGCTTGGCACGCTGGACGGTGAAAATTGGGAGTCTTCTCCCGGCCTTTGTTTCTCCTATCCTGTCTCTCCACTGAGCCTTTGCCCAGAATTCCAGACTTTCTGATGCCACGTTTTCCCTTCAAGGATACTCTCAGCCTTTATTTTAGGTGTTTTCTTTTGTCTTTTACCTGAAAACTCAACTCTCGATTAATACTGCGTCCGAATAGCATATAATAAAAACATGATCTGAAATTTAAGTGCCAAAATAACACATATTCCTGAGTCTTATATCAGGAAAACACCCCACAGCTTGACCTTTGACTGTGGGCACATGACCTTGTCAGTGTGATGTCAGGCCTCCGCCCATTTTAAAGCCAAGGTCCAGTACCCAAATGAAGAGGACAGATATTTAACTTTTTTTGCAATGTTTTCATGCTTTAATTATAAGATGTATTAACTTATTAGAGTACATTGAATTGTGGCTTCTGGGATGTTTGTCACAGGAAGCTGATGAAGCGCTCTCTCTTTTAGCCTGTAATGAGACCATGGAAGTATTTAAACTTAGAGTGAAATCCCTTCCCTGCCAAAAACTGAAACTGATCACACAGTGACTTGAATATCATTGACCCCTTTTTCACTTCCTTCCTGTACGTTAAAAGAATTTTAATAGTGGAAAGAAACCTTTCCTCTGAGCAAGATAGAAAAAAAAAAAAGGCATCCCTTTTGTGTTGGCAGATTAAAGAGGCGTGCATTTAGGACACTTGCTTTGTGGGTGGTGCGCCCGTGCGAGTCCTGACGCTCAGCTCCGTCCCTGGGACGTAGGACGCTGCAGTCGCCCATCGGAGCGTGCTTCTTTCCAATAAAATAACTTCTCAGTTTGGCAGGATGCTGTGAGAGTTCTCTAATTGCTATAATAAATGCACACGTTATAGCAATTTAATTTCATGCACTGATATTACGGAATGAACAGAACTAATGGTAAACGGATTTCAAATGTGTTTGAAGATGATTAAGCAGTTTTTGGTTTTCCCTACTTTTCTGCTAATCGAAATATGTTCCCATGCTTGGGCATCATTTTCTATTTCCCCTTTCACATTTGCTGGTATAATATAGGTAGATCTTTATAACAATCATGAATTAAAAAATATCTGACAGATTATCTGTAGCTATGTTTGCCTCCCATCAGAACTTTCTCCCAAACTGGATGCCAGAGACCAATGTGGAGTAGACTGTTTTGGTTATTTTGATCTCTCACTTCCCTCTGAACACACACAAACACGGAGCCACTCTGCTGTTCTCCACCTCCCTTCCCCTTTCCCATCGAGGCCATAGACCCGGAACATTCCTTGCCCTCCTTCCTCTGAGAGAAGCCGTGCCTTCTCCCCTCCCCTCCCCTCCAGCCCTCAGGCTGCCACAACCTGACAAACACTGGTGCTGTCAAGTCCGAGAGTCCCCTGGTTGACTTCTCTCTTGTCCTGACACAGGAGGGTCACCAGAGTTTATTCCCTAGTGGAAACTCAAGCTCCCTCCAGTGTCTTCCAAGCGTCTGTGTGCAAAGTTTTGGCATAAAAAGCTTCTTTTTCTGCAGCTTTACCTTTCTGCGTATGTAGAATGAAGCTTGGGGTTTTGTTCAGTAACCTTTCAGCTGACAGAAACCGTACCACAAACCGGAACCGCACTTGTGCCCTCTGGCAGATGACAGAGAAACAGGAAAACTGGGGCTGCTGCTTTCAGAGGCATAGCGTCCATATGAGCTATGGTGCTTTCCGTCCTCGAAGACTTCCCTTTCTGTTCCAGAATTCTTTCCTAGATTTTGAGAGTTGGTGTTTTACTTTCTCCCCAAGACATCTTTAAACACTTTTCCCTCAGAAAAGCAGGATCTATCCACTTGGTCAAAACACTTGTATGTGGTTTATTTTCTGGTAACATACAAAGAAACTTCATCTGTTTTCTCACAGTGTGGTGTGGGAAGAGCCTGGGGGGCGGGGTGCCCCGGGTCTTGCTCCTGCCCTCCAGCCCAGCAGCAGGATGGCCTTGAGCATGACCTGTTGACCTTTGTCAACAAAGAGACCTGTACTCGCACTATAGAGACCTGTACCTGCTAAAGAGCAGTCCGTCTCTGTTCTTCCGCTTTGCGATTGTGTGTCCTCATTTTTGCTGCCGTTGTTCTTGTTCTGTGCCCCAGAAGTTTATAGATCTTTTTCCTGCAGCGTAACAGCTCAACACACATTTTCCCTCAAACAGGGAGTGAGAAACCACAAGGGTAAGGTTGTGGCCGGTCTGGTTCAGTCTGGTCCTGTGCCTTGGGGTTTGAGCTGTGTGAGAGCAGGTGGCCGTGGGCGTGTGGACAGGCTGTTCCGTCATTCCTCCAGGCTGCACGGTGAACCTTAAAAGGATCCTCACCACCTTACCATTAGCCTCAGGTTATAGGTGAGAATATGAAGATCGGAGAAGATCTGTTTTCTCCAAGTCTCGTGGCGAGTACAGGGCTGGGCTTCAGAGTCCACGTGTGTTTGTACGTGTTATCGTTTGAAAAGACTGGAAAAAAATGGGAAATCTGGAGAAGTAAGAAGCATTCTCTAAAATGAATTCTGAGCCCACATCAGATCCCCGCTTCCTCAAATAAAGCGATATCATTTCCATCTTTGCTTGCGATGGAGTCCCAGTCGGTCAACCCGAGAAGCAGCCCGTTGCTCTGTTCACAGTGCTCTCTTCTGACCCTGGCAGGCGCTGGCCCAGGCCATCAGGGAAGCCAGAGAGCAGCACCCCGACATGTCGGTCACAAGAGTGGTGGTGCACAAAGAAACGGAGTTGGAAGAAGGGGAGGAGTAAGTAAGGTAAGCGCCTGTGTCCTCTGGGCCTTGGTCTTGACTGGTCTTGCTCCTCAGCCCGCCGAGGGACGTGAGATGCACCCCTGCCTCCCAGTGTCTGTCTCCTGTAGTCCATGCGGTGTTTTCAGGTTGTATTATCCCAAAAATACCTGCATATTATTATAAACTCTGTTGGCCAGTGGGCATGTAATGTTAATAACTGCCATGCATTGAGGGCTGCTAATAATTGACATCTATATCTTGTTTTACTGTTTACAAAATACATCAGTGGAGGGGCACCTGGGTGGCTCAGTCGGTTAGTTGGCCGACTTCAGCTCCGGTCATGATTTCACAGTTCGTGAATTGGAGCCCTGTGTCAGACTCTGTGCTGACAGCTCAGAGCCTGGAGCCTGCTTCTGATTGTGTGTCTCCCTCTCTCTCTGCCCCTCCCCCACACTCACTCACTCTCTCGCGCTCTCTGAAAAATAAATAAGAACATTAAAAAAAATTTTACATTAAAAAAAAATCCAAACCACAGCATATCAGTACTGGTTGTCTTAATTGATGCTTACAATGATCCTTTGAGGAAAGTACCATTGGCCTTCATTTAGATGAAGCATTTTTATGGAAGGGGGCACAAAAGGGAGATGAGTTAATTCCTCTAAATACACATGAAAAATTATATATTAAGAGAATGAACCAAAAAGGAAAGATTGCTTTGGCTATATACAGAATTTTAAACTTAAACCAAAGTAAAGGATAACTGACAAAGTTCAGTATGCCTGGCACAGAAGGAGTCAGTATCCTGAATATATTACGAACTCTTAGGTCTCATCAAAAAACTTGAGCACGTAAGTAGGAAAATGGGCAGAGAATTAAGTAAACCACATAGTAAGTAAACAATAAACAAAAAATGTCCAACCTCACTATTGTTTAAATCAATACAAATTAAAAATTTAGTGTATGAGTTTTCACTTATAAATCTGGCAAAGTTTGTTTTTAGCTACTGTTGGGGAGGTTAAGAGAGGAAAATTTATAGACCAATGTGGCTTTGTAAATTAGTAACATTTCCTGAAGAACACTTTGGCAAAACCCACACAAAATGCACCTACCATTTAAACCACTGTTAAGAATTTACCTTAAATAATTAGAGATGTATACAAAGATTTACAAGAGTATTTATCATGTGTGTGTGTGTGTGTGTGTGTGTGTGTGTAATATGTGTGTGTGTGTATATATACACATACTAGCAAAAAATTTGGAGCAGTATAAATGGCCAACAGTAGGGATTGGTTATATCTTAGGCTGCTTCTGGGTAATGACTAAAATATAGCCATTAAAAATTAGGGGCACCTGGGTGGCTCAGATGGTTAAGTGGCCAACTTCACCTCAGGTCATGATCTCATGATTCGTGAGTTTAAGCCCCGCGTCTGGCTCTATGCTGACAGCTCAGAGCCTGGAGCCTACTTCAGATTCTGTGTCTCCCTCTCTCTCTGACCCTCCCCTGCTCATGCTCTGTCTCTGTCTTTCAAAAATAAACAAACATTAAAAAAATTTTTTTTAAGTTGTGCTAAAGAATTCTTAATGAAATGAGTAAATTTTCATAATTACATATGTATTAAGGTTTTAAAAGGTAGATTTTTTTTCATATAGCACATACTCCAAGTTGCTTTTTTGTTTTTAAAATGATCTGTATACCAGTCGGTTAACGGATACATACATCACAGGAATGCTGGTCACAGAATACATGTCTTCCACGTGTGGTCGGGCCAGGTGCCTCACACAGGAAGCGATGGCTCCCAGCCTGCTCACACTCCCCTCAGATCTTTTAGTTTATGCTGAACTGATACGAAATGACCAGTAACTTTCTTGTTCTTATTGATCTTGATGGATTCTGGATACTAATCCTTTGTTAATTTTGTGTGTTGCAAATATCTTCAGGTTTGTGGTTTGTCTCTTATTATTAATATAGGTCAATATAGTTAGTATATTGAATGCAGTTATTAATAGAGTCAATACAGCTTAATTATCACGCTTGTCTTTATGGCTTATGCTCTTTCCATACCCTGAGGCGTTAAAGATACTATTGATCCAAGCACTTTAATGTTTCCTTTCGTAGATCAATCCTTAATCCATAAGAAATTCGTTTTTCTGTGTGATGAGAAACAGTGATCATTTGTTTCCTCTGTAAGAAGCCAGCATCCAGCCCTGTTTACTGAAGAGCCCGTCCTTCCACTCTCTAATCTGCCGGTCGTAAATCAGTTTTCTGGTATGCGTGTGGGTATCTCTGGGTTCTCTTGTTTCCTGAGTCCATCTCTGCTCCAATGCCATACTACCTCAGTTATTACAGCTTTAAAATAAGTCTTGATACCTGGTAGGACGTATCTCCACAGTTGTGTTTATTCCTTCAAGGAGGGTCTTATCTAGTCTGGGCTCCTGGTGTTCCATATACATTTCAGAATCAGATTATTGGGTTCTCAGATAATCCTATGGTATTTTAATTGGAACTGCATCTCCTTTGTAGCTCAGTATGGGGAGAATTACATCTTTATGATATTCAGTCTTCTTTCCCACAAACATAAAATATCTCTTTCCATTTATATAGGTGTTCTTTATTTTATTTATTTAAAAAATTTTTTTTAATGTCTTTTATTTTTTTTTGAGAGATAGAGAGAAACAGTGTGAGCAGGGGAGGGTCAGAGGGAGAGGGAGACACAGAATCTGAAACAGGCTCCAGGCTCTGAGCTAGCTGTCAGCACAGGGCCTGATGTGGGGCTTGAACCCACGAACTGTGAGATCATGACCTGAGTCGAGACCGGACGCTTAACCAACTGAGCCACCCAGGCGCCCCTGTATAGGTGATCTTTAATGTCTTCCAACAAACTCGTATAACTTTCTTAACTAAAAGAGGTCTTACAAATCTTTTCTAGTTGTTGCTGGTCTAGGAACCTGCAATTAACTTTTCAATATTTGTCTTCTATCTAGCAACCTTTCATTTGTGCCATTTTAATAAGTTTTAATGTGAATTGGTCATATCAGTTATTCCTAGTACCTTTTACTCCTTTTTTCAATGGATACATATCTGCAAACATGCCCGCAAACACAGCGTTTGAAGTTTGTTTCTCTCAGAGAACCTCTTTTATAAGCAGCCATGTTAAACAGATTTAGGCTGTTAAAATGTAATTTCACCTGTAAGGTGAGCAAACTAGATAAATTTGGAAAGATTCATTCATCCATTCAAAAAATATTTAATGAGAACCAAAGTGTACTAAGGTAGAGCTTGGGCACTGGGGATTCAAATGGTCAAATCAGCAAACATGGTGTCCTTCCTCGGGAAGGATCCGCTCCAGGAGGGGGGAGGTGCAGATATGAGCAAACAAAATGTAACTGCAGATGTGCTCCCTGCTCTAAGGAAGCAACTTGGTAGGAGAGAACCAAATCTTGTAAATGTAACCTCTGGGAAACCGAGTTTGAGTTGAAATCTGAAGGGCGAGCAGGAGTTACCTCAGTGTCGGCAGCCATCTCAGCATCCCTGCTGCCCGCTGGCTGCGGCCTGTTCTCGAACACTTTCCCTTGCCTGGTGCCCGTCGGGGCTCGGGGGAGGAGTGTGTCTGTACCCCTTCAGCTGCTCTCCGGCTGCCCTGCCAGGATCCCACAGAGGCAGCCAGGTGGGCCGAGGCAAAGAGCAGGACCAGAAAAGAAGAAGAAATAACGATTGGGCCGGCTCCCTTTCTCAGACATGAGAAGCTCTCCCCCTGATCTGACCGGCCCTCTTCCTCTGGAATAGCTCTGAGCTCTTGATCAAGCCTTGAAAGTAGGGGAGAGGAGAGCAAACGCAGGATGGTGAAAGGGGAACCGCAGAGGGCTGAGTCCCCCCCTGCCACCCCCCCAGCCGTCACTCTCAGCTGGGTGTTGGCGGCTGGGAGGCAGAGAGGAGTGAACACGGGCTCTGGGAAGAAGGGAAACACCACCGCCGAGGGGGACCTAACTACATCTCTGTAACTTCTCATTTCTGTGTTCTGTTAAGGACGACTCTCTCCTGCCAGTTTATCCTAAATGCATGTTTCCGAGCCCTCAAATGGACACAAAATGTTGGTGGCCTTGTCACCACTAGACTGGTGCTCCCTGACAGTCCTGATGAGGAGCTAGAGTCCCACTGGATGGTTTGGTCTGCATGGCCTCAAAAGAATGAGCCCCGGGAGGGGGAGCTTGTGACTTTGCCTCAGCTGGCACCATAACCTCTCTCGGCCCAGACTTCAAACAAGTCCCTGTGGCTCCTGGAATAATCACTCATGTGGGATAAAAACCAAACAGTGCCTCCTTCTCATCGAAAGCAGTGGAGGAGGAAAGGATGGAGGCCCAGCCTCTCATCCTTTCATTCGTTTACTCACTTTTTGGTCCTTGTTGTTCGTTGCGCCAGATCTATGGAATGCCCCTTGGGTATCCTCTACTGTGTACCAGGGACTTTTAAATCAGACAAGATCTGCAGTCACAATAAATCATTGTAGCAGAATCAGGTCTCTAGTTTGAAGATGCGTTCTGAGCTGAGTTTCTCTGCATGAGAATGGGGTGTCAGATGGCTTCTTGCCTGGGCTTCTGGGGGCATAGCTTGATGAAGAAAGGCCCGGGAGAGGGCATTCCTGGCCGGATCTGGTACTGTGGACCTGACCCTCTGCAGCGAGTGCACCATCAGGCACAGCTGGGTTGCAGGACACATGTAGGAAGGAGAGTGAGGGGAGGGGAGGGGTGCGGAGAGGTGGAGGCCGAGCATAAAGCGTCTTGTCTTTATCCAGAAGGTGGAGAAGAGGGCATGCCACGTGTATTTGAGGGACAGTAAGGAGACAGAGGTCTGTGACTTGGTGGCTGTTTGCACATAGATGTGGAAGTTAGTGGGTTGGGAAAATGGCAGAGCAGGGGAGTCCCAGGCTTCTGACTTGAGCACATGAGTTGATGGTGGTACCTGTAATTTTAGTCATAGGATCTGTGTGTGATTTCTCGCATGTCATGTGCCATACGGCCAGCCTTCTCGGCTTAGCTGTCTTAAAGCAAGGTGCATTTTTTGTTCTTGGTACTGTACCAGAGAGCACCTGCTGTAGGCATTCTGGAGGAAGTTCAGCAGTGAATTTGTAAGTCCCTGTCTTACACACACGTGCACAGCAGGGTTATTTGGAAATTTACCAGCTTGCCTTGTGTATTAGGAAGAAATGTAGTATAGCAGATTTGCTACCTCATAGGTGTGTGACCTGCATGGGCTATTTCACTTCTCTGTGGATCAGTTCCGCCACCTGTGAACTGAGGATAATAGAATGTACAGAAGAGTTTATTTCCAAGGCACGTTTAAGAACTTTCTGTAACCTCTAGAGTCAGGTATGAACCCTTACTGCTCTTAAGAATAAAGTAAAAGTTGGAACATTCTACCTCAGACATGTTGAGTTTGAGATGCACGTTGAGAGGTCTACACGGAGAGGTCCTGGAAGTAGCCAGGAGCTTTGAGAGAAATCATAGCAGCTTTCTGAGCAGGAGGTGGAGGTCCGAAGGTCTTGTGAATGTGTGCTGTAGAGGAAGACTTTTGGTTGAGTGACCTGAGCTTCGTCAGAGGAGACGCCTGAGGAGGAGTGGGGAGAGTAGGGAGACAACAGCGAGGAAAGGGTGTCATAAAAGCTGCAGAAGAAGAGAACTCCAAGAAAGAGAGAATAAGTTATTAAATATGGCCAAGAAATTAAGTGACTGTGTCCTCTGGACTCACTGGTACAAAGTCAGCCTGGGGCTTTGTCATAGCTGCCTCATTCGGTAGTAGGAACGGAGCCCTGTAACAGGTTGAGGAAGTAGGGGTTTCACATGGTGAGTGCTTTCAAGAAGCTGACCACACAGTGATAGGGCCTTGGGCTTTTCTGTGTGCTCATTATCCAAGAAGATGGAGAGCACAGGTTTCACGGAGCCCCCAGAACTAGCTCTGTGATTACCTCACACCAGGTACCTCCATCCTCCCTTTGAGGTAGACCTTGAGTCCCAGTCTCCCACCCACAGTAAATAACTCTAAGTTTGTGCCGTTGCTTCCTGTGCCGTGGTGCATCCGTGAATACCAATTTCTAAATAAGATCATGTTGCGTCCAAGCTAACATTTCAGTCAGGGTGATATTCAGGGTTTCTAAGTGAACTTTAAAGTCAAACAGGAAAGCAGCATTCGCTATCTAACTGACTTGACAAGAGAAAAACGCCATGTTGGCTGAACTGTTGGTCAACTGAGTTCTGGTTAATTACACGTGGGCCCTGTGATGAGCGTCATCCCGTGTTTAAAAGGGGAAGCACAAGCCTGCCGACTTCCAGATGACAGTTTCCAGTTGAGAAGGCAGGAGTTTTTCAGGCATCTCAAATGTCTTTCTATTTTATTCTCTTTGCCTCATTGGGCTAGTCTTATACCTAAAATTAGCATCAGTTTTCGATGTGGATTAATCAAACCTAAATGAAGATTTGTACATAGACATCAAAAGCCATTTTGGACTTGGTGGCTTTGAGGCATGGCCAGTGTTCACTTGGCAGTGCTGTGGAGTGTTGTGTTTAACACTGAGAGCTGGCAGGTGCTATCAGGGAGTCCATTCCAATGTATTTGAACTACCCAACGGAAGAGGCACTGGACGCCACTGCTGTTGTGCGTTCATTAGCGCCTGGTAGTCACTAATGCCCCAGGGTTTATTTTCAGAGAAAACTATTATCGACTATTTTTTTTTTGCAAATGAATGATCTTTATTGGTTTTTTTTTCTGGTAATAATAGGTTCAATTATAATTTTTATAAAGGGGGAGATAGCAGAAAATGTAAGTGACCCATAATTTCTCTGCTCTTGGAGGTAGATAATTTCTTTTCACAGTGTGTGCATGTGTGAACACATAAACATTCACACATTCCCATCTCTCTTGTGTAGGCTGCTAGTGTGGATTCTGTTATATAGCCTATGTTTCCCCCCTCCACTTAAGAATACATTGTAGATCATCTTCTTGTATTATCTCAACATTTTTCAACAGCCACTGAATGGACACATGAGGATTTATGTAGCATCTGTTAATGGCCATTTAGGTTATTCCTGTGTTGTCACAGTTAAACACACAGCTGTGAAGATTACACTTGTGTGTACGTTTTGGTGGCATGAATTTCATTGTTTTCCAAGGGCAAATATTTTTAGAATTCTACTTAGAGTTGGTGTGGCACCAAGGGTTTCTTTTTTTTTTTTTTTTAATATTTATCTTTGAAGGAGAGAGAGAGAGAGAGACAGAGCATAAGCATGGGAGGGGCAGAGAGAGACGGAAACAGAATCTGAAGCAGGTTCCAGACTCTGAGCTGTCAGCACAGAGCCCAAGGTAGGGCTCAAACTCAAAAACCATTGGATCATGACCTGAGCTGGAGTTGGACACTTAACTGACTGAGCACCCAGGCGCTCCCACCCACCACCCCACCAAGGGTTTCTTTTGGGCATACTGCCTGCCTGTCCTGAAAGATTCTGTCAAGTTAGACTCCCACTTACAGTTTATGAGCATCTCTCTTTTCCCACACCTTATGACATTAAAAATTGTAAAACATTTAAGAAATCTTTGCCAATCTGGGGAGAAAAAAGCATTTGTCCCCTCCTCCTCCTTTTAATTGTGTATTTCTTTTTTCTTTTCATTGCTAGTGAGGCTAAAATACATATACACCTCGCAATTTTTATTTCTTTGAATTGCCAGTTCTTTCCCATTTTTCTATTCAGGTGTTTATTATCTCTTATGGATTTATTAAGGTTATTTACCCCTTAGTCACAAGTACTACATATTTTCTCCAGTTTTTCATTATTATTGAGAATGAAAAATAACCCCAAAGGGTTGGGGAGGGTAAGGCAAAATTGACAAATTAGAGGCATGAAGGTCATATCAAAGTTTTGTTTTTTTAGAACTTGGATCAATGATGCTTAAAATGGGAAGGCATTGAGCAACTTTAGAACTCTCAGAAACCTTAGAAACGTTAGAACCATCAGAAACACGAGAAACTCCTCTGCCTGTCATGGCGGCAATGACCGCAGAAGCACTGCCTCCCCTCAGATGAGGGGAGCGCTCTGGGTCACCAGCGGCTCCTCATGCTGAGGCCCTTGGTACCCAGTCTCCCTCCTGATGTGTGTGTTCACACCTCTCAGGAGGGGGACCTGGCAGTTGTGACTTTATCAGACCCTAGACAAGGGTGCGTTGAAAAGAATGAAAACTAAGACTATTCAATCTTAACTGCCTATAGATCATCTTCTCTCAAACCCCCACCCTTTTAAGTGGGAACTAGAATCCTAGAGACTAAAGTCATTTGCATAGGTCACTTCTACTCAGGAATCCTAAATGCCATCCATATGTGGAACTAAGTATAGTTTCGTCTGTCTGGAGAATTTCTCTCATGTTAGTCATCCCAGATCCTATTTTTTTAAACATGTAAATTTGTGGGTGGCATTAGGAGGGAATTTTGTTATGGTAATTGATGAGTGTGAGTGCCTGTGTGTGTGTGTGTACATGTGTGTGTGTGTTTTAGATACTCCTGACCCCATGAGAATTACATTCAGTGAGTGACTTATTGGCCCTGTGTTTAAACATTTAACTCTTATGCATCAAAATAGTTCCGTTAGCCTTAGAGCAAGTGGGAATCTAGACTTGTCCAGTATGATAGCCAGTACTCACATGTGGCTACTTGAAATATGGCGATTCCAAATTGAGATGCACTCTAAGTATAAAATAACATGCTGGATTCTGAAGATGTTGGGGAAAAAATGTAAACTAAACAAGCTAGAGTTGGGTCTAGAGATGAATTCTTTTGATTCCTACTAACCTTCCCATTTAAGGAAAACACAAAATACTTAGTCTGTTCAGACATGCTTTCAAAGGTTTTTTTCCCTAAAAGATAAGGGATTTGATACTAATTTTTTAATTGCAAGTTTTATTTGATGCTCCAGAGAAATGTTTTCTCATCTCCTTATCTTAAGAACCTAATATTGATACAGGCCTGGCTAGAATGCAGTATACTGAGTGTGACCTTTCTCAAGTCTGCTTGGTATTTAAACAAAGCTTTAAGATTTTGTAAAATGCTTTCATATCAAGTTCCCACAAGATTTAAACCTACGGAGTGAACCAGAAGACTACCCCAGCTATCGGGCCAAATACGAACTACTCTTGGAAATCTTTGTCGGAGCTTCAAAGATTTGGGGAAACTATTTTTTAAGGAAGGCAGAATCCTCCTAGGATATTATAGATGTATTTATTTAACAAAAGAGAACAGAAGAATGAAACCTAAGACTTTTCACTTAAGTCAGAGATGAAAGTGACGGGGAAGTCCGGCACTAGTGTTTTCTTCCCAGCGATCAGATCCAGTTCTGTTTGTTTTCTCCCCTCACAAACCCCTGCTCTTCAGGGTTTTGCAGGTCCATCCCTGTTACATTCCCTCATGGATCCATTACTGGGCACCATTGTGAAAGGGCCATGTTGGAAGCACTATAGTAGTTGTTGTGAGAAGGAGGTAAAAGCATAGGAACACAAATGCTAATAATGTACAGAGTTAAAAATAGTGTTTTTTAGGGCTATGAAAGTTGACCAGAGAAACAGTTTCTGATTGGCATTTCTGAGACGACCTCCCCAAAGAGGCAGGAGGGAAGCCGCTCTGTGCAGAGTGCTCGGGAGGGAGCACATAGGGATGTGAGCAGAGGGCAAAGAGTGTGTGGAGAAGCAATGAGATGGCGTCAGGAAGAGCAAATCCTACACCTGGGTATGCGTTGAACTCTCTGCAGGGCTTGGAAGACTTGTCAACGGCAAATTTTAGATGGGAGGTCCTGACCGTACGTGTCAGTACCGTAGTTTAGACCCTGCTGTGTAGGTCATCTGCACAGGGTGCGTGAGTAGGGGAAGGGCATTTTCTGCACTGTTCTTCAGGAAGGTCAAATCCATCAGTAGAGCGTGGGATTGATTGAAAGCGTGCAGATTAGATGAAGCATCCTATAAGGGAACGATTAGACTGGTTCAGGCAATTAACAGTGAAACCAACACCTCTGTCCTCAGGAGTAGAACAGAATTTAATTTGGAAGCAAACCCTACAACACTTGAAATATCGTATATGAATATCTATAAAAACAATATCATTCATCGGTTGCCTGCTCTGTGCCCAGCTTTGTTTGAGAACTTTGCCATTTATTATTTCAGTTAGTTCTTACAGCCATTCAGGGTGTCGGTGAGGACACAGAGGCCTGGAGAGGTTAAGTGTCTCACCCAAATCACACAGCTGGTGAGTGACAGAGCTTGGCTGACCCACGGTCAGTGTGAATCCCATGCCACGCTGCTTTGAAGTAGGCTTCATGACGGGGATCTTTCAAATAACTGACTCCCACCAATGTACTTGAAACATGATTCACTTTAGCAGAATTTTGTACAAAAGGTCTTTGAGGTTGCAGCTATGATACAAAGCTAAATGAACGCATAAAACTGTATTTTGTAAAATAATCCTGTTTAAAAATGAGGCAAAATTGATGTTTTCACTTGACAGGATATTCTGAAATTACTGTGTGGTAATAATTCTTTAAGAGGGACTTGAATGTGTCAAGTGTAAAGATCCTAATAGAAACAGCACTGTTGGTTTTATAGGCGCCTGGGTGGCTCAGTCGGTTAAACATCTGACTCTTGCTCTTGACTCTGGTCATGATCGCACTATTTGTGAGTTAAAGAGCTTGGGATTCTGTTTCTCTCCTGCTCTCTCTCTGCCCCTCCCCTGCTTGTGCTCGCTCGCTCTCTCTCTCTCTCCAAAAATAAGCAAACGTTAAAAAAATTTACTGTTAGCTTTAAAGAAAACTCAATTAACTGGCCTGCTGGCATCACTAACATCACTCCCTTAGTCTCCTTAAAGGTAAGGGAGTTTAACTGGCTTAAAGCCTAAAGAGATCTTGGCCGTGGACAGTGTGGAAGGAAAGAAGGTGCTCTTCCTGACTCCTGCCTCTGGAACAGGAATGAGCTGTGCTGGAAAGGCAGACATGATTTGTTTGTTTGTTTTAACAAATGGAAATTTGGAGAAAACATCTCAAAATCGACTCATGAAAGCAAAAAATACTTAGGTAAATTGATGTGATATTAGCAAACCTGAACTGAACTTTTGTCTGTGAAGTGAAATTGTGTTCACGTGTACATTATCGAGCACAATATAGTTGGCACTCAGAAGAGACAGAGATGGGAGTGGAGGGCAACCGGGTCCAAGACCTGAAAGTGAGACCAGAATCTCCAGGGGGCCGCCGGAGAGCCTCTTGAGGTGAGCGGCACCCTAGCAGTGTTAGGGTGTTCAGCCAAACCAGGCAAAGCAAAGCGATTCCGCTGAACTATTTGTTGAACAGGTGCTGACCTGTTGACCATTTGGCCAAAAAGGGGGAAAAAAACCCAGCAAAAAACGCTAGATTTAATTTTTCCTTCTAAATTCAGCAAACAAATAAATATCCAAGGGAAGGAAATGGTGATAGGTTAGAGACAGCAGATTCCACACAAGCAATTCCTAAGCTTGATGGTCTCTGGACACTTTACTTTCTTAAATATTGCTGAAGAACCCAAAGCGGTTTTGTCAAAGTGAATTCCATCTATCAAATTTCACCCTAGTAGGGGCACCTGGGTGGTTCAGTTAGTTGGGTGTCTGGCTTCGGCTCAGGTCATGACCTCACGGTTCGTGGGATCAAGCCCCGCGTCGGGCTCTGTGTTGATAGCTAGCACAGAGCCTGGAGCCTGTCTTCAGATTCTGTGTCTCCCTCTCTCTAACCTTCCCCTGCCCATGTTGTCTGTCTGTCTGTCTCTCTCATAAATAAAACATTAAAAAAAAAGAAAGAAAAGAAAATCAAGATTATTGAAATTTGCCACATTATAAATTAAACAGAACAAATTAAAAATATTTATTAAAATAGTTCAAAATAATCACATAGTGAAAGTAGCCTGACTGCTGCAGGCAGTGTGAGGTTCCAGTGATATGAAATCCAGGAAAAGCCACAATGAGTGAGACACTAAAAAGATCAGCGGTTGCCAATGATCTCATAAGAAGAATCTTTAAATTTTCGGAAGCTATCAAGCTCATGGTGGCCAGACCACAATTTTCCAAAATTCCAGTTTTCACCTGAAAGCCTGAATTTTATCACTGGCCACAAGTATTGTCCACTGTTTTCCTTGAAATAATAGGCTCACCTCATTTTCAAGAAAATGCCTGCCAAATTGAATAACATCATTTGTTCGTCAGTAATTCTTAAATAAAGAAGGTGGTTATGAAAATGCAGCCTCTTCAGTTCACAGTCCAAGCATGATTTATTTTCTCTAGACATCTGTTGTCCTTCTGTATGCAGCAGGAGTGTTCTGTGCCCGTTTCATTCCATAGAATGTTAAAATGACATGAACTCAACAGTTGAGATGTAAGACAGTAATTTTCTGTGTTTCATCAAGGACATCCTTAAGTGCAGCTGCCTGCTGCCTTGCCACCTTCGTTTCTGTGTCACTCCGAATGTACGGTGGTAACAAACAGTGACTTCGGTACAATGTGGTGCCACTGCTTTGACTTGTGTGTCACGATGTCAGCAGGGTTACTCACCCATGTGGCACTGTCAGTGAAAATGTCTGGTCCCTGGAAATGACAACCAGTATCCTAGTGTGATTATGAAATAGCTTTGACTTCATGACCCCCTGAAAACGTCTCTCCCTCAGGTCTACAGACTTGGAGAACTGGGCGGTCTGTATAGAGTGGTGGTCCCAACATGGTAAGTGTTGGCTGTTCCCTAGGTTAACCAAATAGAAACTTCTCCTACTTGCTCTTTTGGCTCTAGGACCCCTCTTAGAATGAAAATTCTGTTTAAATATTAAAATCACATGTTCAAATTAAAGACCAAAGAAGACAGTTTAGCACTAGAAATAACTGAATCCACAAACTGTTGTGTTTAAAGCTGAATGTTACACTTGAGTGCATGGACCGCGTTTTTATTTGGGGAAGAGTTGGATTATCTCTTACTTAAATATTTTATTCATGTTTTCAAGATCTCCGGCTATACTCTTGCCCTGTTACAATTGAATCTTAATCCGAAACTAAATGTTACGGATCTTGCATTATTTTAATTATTTTGGGTAAAAACCACGTTTTTGCATTTTTACTGAGAATCCCCTTCGGATGAGTGCTTTACCACTTACAGGCGGGATTTCTAGGGGTTTGGGTCAAATTCTTTTTCACACGTGCACCTTTGCAGTTTATTACTCAATCCTTTTCTGGAGTAGAGCATGCTCAAGTTTGAGACCCTGTGTGAGCCCCTGTCTCTGGAAACTCTGAGGTGTGCTTTTCAGATGCAGTGATCAAACCCCTGTGCTTGAATTTGATTTCCCACTGTTCATCAGGCACATTAAGCTAAATTTGAGTGTTCAGAACCCTGTGAGGACCTAAGGTGGAGTAGGTAACTGTATATTCCCTTGAAGAATTTGGATAGAGAGTTAGATCTGTGATTAGATGAGACAGCCACCTTGACCTATTCCCACACTGGCCAAAAGATGGGGACACAGGCTAGGGAATGGCGCTGTAGTAGTTAGTAATGTTCACCGACATGGTATATTCTGGAGGTGGGAAACTGAAGCATGGAAACAGTGGTTTGGGCTTCTGTGTTTGTTTACTTGACCAAAACCCTAATACATAATATATAATCCATATACGTCACAGCTTTGATCTTATCCAAACTCAAGGTGACCATTACAACGTTGCCAAAAGGGAAGAAGCTAGTAATTAGCACCAGTATTAATGACTTTCAATTTGTATTGACAAAATAAGATGTCACAGATAACTCCCAATTCCAATGTGATTGGTATTTTTATCTATTTCCTCTCCTGAGCCCTCAAGTTTCTGTTCATAATACTAACCTAAAAAAGGATGACTTGGTGTTTTCTCCATTGATTCCCACCCCACCCCACCCAGCCTGGAATCAAGCAAAGTCCTAAAGAGTAATGAAATAGCCAAAAGCATACAACAGGTGGGAGATAATGAATTTGATTAATCAGTCTATCCTCAAGAGGCTAGAATAATATCTAAGATAAATCCCAATAGTGGGGAGTTTTTCCATTAAAACAAGACTTAATTTTACATCACCTACAATTTGCCAAAACTTTCAACCAAGCTGAAGTAGAAAGTGAAAAACTACCTTCTCAAAACTTTCTCTCGGGACTAATGCACCATCCTTACTTTTTGTCTATCTCTCTGTCCACTCCTTTTTTTAGTCTTCTCTTCTATCTACCCACCCCTTTGATTATGGGCTTCCCCAGCCTCCTGTCTCTCACTTTCCTTAAACTTGCAAAGACTAGTTCACCTGCCAGTTATTAACCCTTTGTACCAACCTAAAGATCCATATCCATGGTCCTAAGACCTCACCTGGGCTTTATGCCTTCTTTCCCTCCTTTTGCGGTCCCAGACTCCAGACCCAATAGTGCTCTCCGGTACTTTCTTCCCATTCACCACCCCCTGATTGTTCTTCAGCAGGAGTACCCGTCTGTTCCTCACTTGGTTTCTGCAGCACTCACTCACGCCTGAGTCCTCGTCATCCAGCCAGCAGACCTGGCCTTCCTGTCTCTCTCCTCCCCGCCTGTAGCCCGGTCATCACACTGAAACTGCAGCGAGGTTTTCAGAACCTAAATCAGGCCATGTCCAGCCTTCCTCAAAACCAGCCACCGCCTCTCCTGGGCTTGTCCTGCCCTGCGGGAACTCGCCACCCACCCCTGGCTCTGACCTGTCTTCCACCTCTTGCTCTCTACTCCGGCTCATCACCGCACACGGATAGCTGCTCTTTCATCTGAACGTGCTTCCGGAATTCATTCTTTTTTTGTCACATCGTTTGTACTTGTCAGTTGAGTATTACCAAATACTTTTTTTTTTTTTTTTTTACCTGACCTTCCATTACTCACTGTAATACTCCTTATTCCCAGTAATGTCCATTTCCTCACGGTCCTGTTGCTCATTCATTCTCGGTCCCTTTTATGCCCCTTACTCTTGATATGCCCCCTGAATACCCATCTCACCGGCTCATTTCCAGCCTCTTTCCCCATCCCGTTCTCCCACCTGAAGCACCTTGTCCGTTCATTTCAAAGAAGTCAGAATGGACTTTGCGTCTCCTCCTTCCTGTAATCTAGCTTTGAAGACTATATCGGTTACTCCTTTTTGGATTTTTAATGTATGAATTATCTCTGTTTTATAATTAACTCTTTTTTTGTGTGTATTCTTAGTTGCCAGTTGTTTCCAGGTGCTCGTCAGTTCCCCACACATTGTAAGGTCCCCAATAGTCTTTCCTCCTGGCCTTCTGGTAAACATGCTCTTTATGGTAGAATTAGGCAGATCGTAACTGTTGGTACTTGATTTGGAATTGGATAGGACGTTACATTTGTTTTCTCAAGTCTCCGTCTTTGGAATATTTATCTCTTACCTCTCTTTTTTTCCTCCTAGACATGCATTTTCTAAACAACATTCAACTTCGTGAACCTGAAGAATTTTGACCATTCCAAGTCTTAATGCCACACCACTACTCCAGCGAATTTGTACTATGACTGGTAACCGTGACCAGGAGCCTGAAGAATTAAAATGCCAACAACCAAACCTTACCTTAACAGCTCTGGTCTATACTGTTCCCTCGCATTTTAATACAATGTTTTGTTTTATAACCACTTCTAAATATTCTTGATGATTATTATTTTTTTTAATTAGGGAGTTTTGTTTTTGTTTCCCGTTTACTTTGTGTACAACTACCCGCTTTTTAATCACTCCTGTTGATCCAATGAGAGTGAACAAAGCCAGCCCCGGCTGGTGAGGTGTTTGTTCACTTGACCAGGTGCTGTTGTGTGGAAAGGAAACTCGGTGACTAATTTCAGTAGCATCTTTCCTATCTTCCAGACTCTTCCCGTCGAAATCTCACAGTACATATCTACAGATTTTTCAGACTGCAGTCAATATCCTGTACGAGAAAACATTAATACAGATTAAAAGCATTTCTTACATCTTGAAAATTTTCTAATGTTTGAGAATTTCATTGGGGATATTTTTTATATTGAACCCCGTTGACTTTCCAGTCCTCTGACTTTGTGCTGAAAAGTCCAAAGTCAGAGAATGTCCAGACTGGAGATCACAAAGAAGTTCACTGACCACGCACTGTGTTTAGAGACCCTGTCACACCACAGTGCCAATGCTTCTCAGACACGTGCCCTTCGGCAGCATTCCAGAAACAGGAGGGGAGGAGGAGGAGAAAATCGTTGCTTCCCTTCTGCTAAGATATTCAGGCAGCTTAAAACCTTAGTGCTTTCTTTCTTAACATGTCCAAATTTCAATACTTTCCATTATTTGAACACACTTGTGTAGAACACTTGTTTTGTATTAAACCTCCTTGTCTACTTGTAAAACTGACCTTTTGTTACAGAGCAGGTGTATCTGTTTCAGATAGTTGAATGATTCACACAAGGTTGAGGACGCCGGGGAGAGGAGTACGGGCTGTGGTGGTGTTTTTGATGGTTGTGAGGAAGCTGTACCATTTACCAGCGGACACCAGAGACCTGATAGGGACCCATTAACTGTATTGAACGTTTTTTCCTTTGCTTTTGACCCTTTGTATAGTTACAATGCCAGATTAGATTTATAGCAGCTTCAAGTTGTATTAAATGATATTTTGCTTTCCATAATACTGTTATAAAATAAAGTTTGTTTATTCTCTGAACTCATTATTTCTCTTCTTTGAAAAAATTTTTTAATGTTTGTTTATTTTTTTGCATTTATTTATTTTTGAGAGACAGAGCACGAGTGGTTTATTTTTGGGAGAAAGAGAGAGAGAACATGAGCAGGGAAGGGGCAGAGAGAGCCGGATACAGAGAATCCAAAGTAGGCTCCAGGCTCTGAGCTTTCAGCACAGAGCCTGCTCTTGGGCTTGAACTCATGAACCACGAGATCATGACCTGAACCAAAGTCAGATGCTTAACCAATTGAGCCACCCAGGTGCTCCAGTCACTTCTGTCTCTCTCTGTGTGTCTCTCTCTCCTTTTTTTTTTTTTTTAACATTTTTTAATGTTTACTTTTGACAGAGAGCGCACCCGCGGGCACGCAAGTGGGAGAGGGTCAGAGAGAGAGAGAGAGAGAGAGAGAGAGAGAGAGAGAGAGAGAGACACAGAATCCAAAGCAGGCTCCAGACTTTGAGCTGTCAGCACAGAGCTCGACATGGGGCTCGAACTCACAAACTGTGAGATCATGACCTGTGCCAAAGTCCCACGCTTAACTGACTGAGCCACCCAGGAGCTCCCAGTCCCTTCTCTTTTTATAAGGGCTTAAAAAATAAACTGGAGTGTTATTTTCATTCAAAAGTCCTACTATGTTGTGAAACATAGCTTTTGTTGTTCAGATCTTTTATAATCTGCTGCTGCTGCCAGCATCACTGCTTCGAAGTGGGTAACGCAGCATTGAAAGTTTGGAAACCATTGTTTAGAGCGCCAGATCCCTCCTGCCTGCTTACACAATACACCCTAGCGTTTACAGATTCCCCAAGGGATAATTTTGCTTTGTGTATTTCTTGTTTTGTGCTTAGAAAATATTTTAGCTGTACCATCTGAATCCTCTTCATGTTTTGCTCTCCTGTCCAATGGGCTTTAATGTATCAGGCGGATGGGTTCTGCCAAGGAGCCGTGTCTGTGTTTAATTGGGGTGGTTCCTTGTGAAACTGTTGCCGAGACGCATTAAATACTGAATTTTCTTCTAAACATTGAAAACATTCTACAGCAAATGACCAACAGGATATATTCTTTTTTATCATGTTATGTAGAATTTCTCTCTCTAGTCATTTGAAGTGAGCGTGTTAAGTACAATTTGCATAACCATCTTATTTGAGATCTGTTCCCACAGAATTCTCTCTCCCCTTTTGAAAGGTCTTTCTCACTTCCTGCAGGATTATTACAGAAACAACTCTCTAAAGAAACCAATCTCAGCAAGCCAAGCCTTAGAAACATCAGGGGACGAAATGTGGTGTGTGAATATATTTCACATCAGAAAGCTTGCATTTATAATGTTCGTATTTAAAGCGGAGGTTGCATTTACCAGGGTTTTTGAGCACCATCTCTGTCCATGCTTCCAGTGATAATTGCCCTGATAGGAAGTGTCTACGGCAGCGGCAGTGTTTGAGTGAAGGCTTAGTTTTATTCAGCTGAGATTGGAAGGACAGGGCTTGGGGTCCAGAGACTTCTAGAGCATCTGTGGGGCATAACATCCAACGAGCAACTGGGAACAGTGTTAATAAGTAATGCCATGTGTAGTTGCAGCAGCAGGGCTGCTGTTCTTAATATTTTGTATTTCTTAGAAAATATCTCTCAGGATATTATAATTTTTGTTTGTAAACCGAGCTTTCAAAACCCCAAGTGGGATGTTAGAATGATAAAATAAGAAAGCAGATTAACAAGGTTCACTGAGGTGAGATGTCCAGGGGCTAAATGTTTATCTTGAAAACAATATAATTGTAAGGTGATAAGCAAGAATTCCTTTTAGTTGCGTGGGGTTTTTTGTAAGTAACATTTTGCATAAGTCTTATAGTTACCCAGTGTGGGATGCAGGAAACAGTGCATTTTCCAGAGACCACAGTTGGATAAAACAGGGTTATTTTTTAGATGTGTAGAGTTGACAGATGCTTGGTATTTCACTATCAAGAGTAGCTCCTGTTTTCCTTTATGGGATGTACTCACTGCATAGACCACAGTTCATGCAGTAACTATCACCGGGACTCCAACAATGAAACACTGTAGCCGTAATTACTGCCCACCATGGACTTCATTAAGTATTATTCCTTATTTATGGACACAATTATATGATATCTGAAAACCTAATTGAGAATTCAGTTATAGGTAGGGAGGAGTGAGTTGTGGTTTAGATGAAACCAGATTGGCCATGAGTGGATAATTGCTAAAGCCAGGTCTTGGTAAGTAAGGGTTTATTACATCATTCCATTAAAATATTTACTAATAAAAGGCTTTAAAAAAATACCCTAAAGCCCCATAATTAAAAAAAAAATTCTTCCTTCATTGTTAGAGAATACATTGTTCTTCATTGTGTGGTGTCATGGTCAGTTTCCACCTGTCTTCCATGTTTGCAGGTGAGAGTAGGGGATGTGAATATTACTGCTGAGACAGTAACGGTAGGGAATATTTCTTGCTTAATTTTACAGATGTCAAAATGGCCTCGGACGGATTCTTGCATGGACCTGTTCATGTACTTGCTGGGATTAGGCCATGGTGTGGCCTTCGCTCCGGAAAAGAACGTGGCCAGCTGGCAAATCCTAGGTGCCACACTCCTGACCCTTGGCCACAGGGTCAAACTCACTGACCCTATGTATAGTTATGGTGCCAGATTAGATTTATAGCAGCCTCCGGTTGTATAAAACGATACTTTGCTTCCAACACCAAGGCCTCAGAATCCTGCAGATAGACCTTTGAATCCCCTGCTCAGTAACTGAACCATGTGACCTGAATGAAGGCACTTAAGTATCTCTAAAGTGAGAGTACTAATACATCTCAGTGCAGGGATATTATATAGGTTAGATGAAATAAAAATGTATACAATGCCTGGTAGAGCTCCCAGGTCAGTAACACCCTCAAAAACATGACCGCCATTGTGAGTAATGACAGCACCGTGCATGGGGAAGATCATGCCAGTCTGGGCTGTGTCCTGAGGGCTTTTCCTAGAATTCTGTGTTATTAGAGGGTTAAGACATCTATTAAGAAGGTTTTAGCTTTGGAGGTATGTGGACCTCACTTCCTGGCAGGGGTCTCTTAGGGTCTGCTGGTCATCTACCACATGGAGGCAGCTAGGGTTGCTGGGGTAAGAGACTGCGCAAATACTTGAACACTCTGGCTGCAAGGTTCCTCACCACAGACCCCTGGACAGATTTCAAGGGGCTGGACTTTCCCCCAAATATATGCAAAATTGTGAGGAGATGCCTGTTTCACAGGAATAAATTCCTGGCTCTCATCAAATTCTCAAAAGACTTCTTTATTATATAAATAAAAGTTTGGAACCTCTGCTCTTAATAATCTGGTCTGGGAATTGTGGGTTTAAATAACTAGAAAAACAACAGTGGAAAGAATATTTTAAATCCCCAATCTGTTTGGTGTTAATTATCAATAAAATACTTTGCATGTTTTCTGTTCTTTTTGTCACTCATTTGCCAGGGCAAATACCATTGTGTAAATTCTGATAAACTCAGACGTTTCTTCTGATGAGCACACTAATTATAAAGTCAGCAAGAATCACAAGAGAATCTGTTCTAAAAATTGTTTTGAAAGTCAGAAAATTAATTTCCAAAAGGTGTTTTAATAGTTATGAAATCTGGGGGTGCCTAAGTGGCTCAATCAGTTAAACATCTAACTCTTGATCTTGGCTCAGGTCATGATCTCACAGTTCATGAGTTCAAGCCCCATACCAGGCTCTGTGCTGGCAGCGTGCCTATTTGGGATTTTGTCTTTGTTTCTCTCTCTTCCCCCCAATAATTAAACTTAAAAAATAGTAATTATTTCTGATTTCAGAGACACAGTGTGGCCAAAGAACTTAAGATTTTCAGGGAAGAGTTATTTTTGATGTATGGGGGAGTGTTTGTCTGTTCTTGGTTTTCTAATGCTGTTAAATTACTCGAAAATACTAGAGGCTGTTACCTGGTCAGATAAATTACAAGTAAGTTTGCTTTTTAAAGGTTGCAAATACACATTTCAGAGAACGTAACGTGTTCTTCCTTGCCCAATTTTCTGTTATCAATTTTTATAGGTTCAGGATGGAGAGGAATGGTCATGGATTTCAGTTTTCCTGCACTGTTAACAAGCGAGGTAGAAAGGTAGAGTTCACAGCTATATTAAAAAAAAATTCTTTGGTTAATTTTCACTGACTAAATGACAACAGAGCATTATTTTATTGAAGGTCTCCTGTTGGGGAAACAATTGGGAATTCTTTCAGGTACCTGAACATTAGACATAAGAGTAGGAGCCATCGAGAGAGCCCTTGAGGCTTTGGAGCACAGGATGGGATAGAGTGTAGGATAATGGAAGGAGAAAGCAGCCGGCTCTGGGTGGCAGGAGCCATACAGAGCAGCCACGGGAGTCCAAGCCTGAATAAGACCTTCAACTCTGGACTCTGTCTAGAGATCAAGGGCATGATTGCAGCTGACTGGCTGTGTTCCGTGCAGGATTTCACGAATTGAGGAGCAGTGTCTTCCAGCAGATTACAGCTGGGACTGGTCTTTCCAAGGGAAGACTTTTTCTCGTTACATGTAAAAAACATGAATGTACTCCTTGGAAATTGCTCTCGACAGCAACGAAAGAAATAGGTCTGGCTTTAAACTCCCTGGTTAGGCTTATCCCTGAACACATGTACGTTTGGAGCTCCTGTGTTACTGCAGGAGCGGGCCTGCATTTCCCCTGGGAAGGCAGAGGTGGTGGGCTGACACCCACCAGAGCCAAAAGTCAGCCTTCCCTCTGTTTCCAGAAGAGGACGGAGCCCACCCTGGTGGCCGAACCACAGATTTGGCTGGCAGCTGGGAATACGCTACATCCCTCACGCCTTCTGTGCAAGAAAGCATTTTTACATAATCTGATTTCCATCAGGGGCTAAAAAGAGATCCCTCCCAGAACTGATAGAATATTATTCCCTCCATATGGCATGAACTCTATTATTTTAAATTACCTCCGTCTAAAAGCCCCAGCAGACATTTCCATTGTAATCAACTGCAATAAAACACAGAAATGAGTGTCTTCCAGCACTTGAGTTGCACATTATACAAGAAGTGCAAATGCGTGTGAAGAATTTGGAGCGGGGAGGTGTGGGGAGCTAAGAAAACCAGCAGCAGTTGTGCATTCTTGCTTTTGGTCATTCACACAATCTGTTGTAAGACTGTATGTCGCTACAGAAGTCAGTGCATTTCTTCCAGGTGGCCCAACTCATTACTTTATAAGGTTAATCACACTAATAGCTTGTTAGATTCACACGCAACAATTGGAATATAACCGGACTCACACTTAGATCATGGGAAGCATCTTTTGTTGACGTGAACCAGAAAACTGTGGAGAGCACAACATTATCACAATCTGTTTTAACTACCACTTTCTTTTTGGTTATCTAAGATGGCTCGTTGGGGCTCCCCCCTCAAAAAAAGAATTCTGCTAATGAAATGTTGACTTCTTTCTGTATTTAGAAGTAGTTCCTTGATGTTTTGGTGTTAGAGGCAAATGCTTGAGTTATTCTCCATCGGAGTTACATGAAGGTTCTGTTCTTCCCTTTATCCAGCAGCACATTGCACATATTTCCAGGTCATTTCTTGCTGAAATCTGCATTCATGGGTGATCTGTAACCAAGTATGGAGAGACTCTGCTTGTTTTGTGGGTTGTGACCAGGCTGATGTGATTTGTGAAAGCAGCTGGGAAAGGGAGAGAAGCAAACTCGGCCGGAAATGATGTCTGAAAGAGCCCATTTAAGAGTCATCACTCGGTAAGCGGAGGAAGTGGGAACACGCACGCAGAGGGAATCCACGGAGCTCCCAGGCACTCGTCGTTTGCTATCCATTTGCTGTCTACCAGGATTTCTTCACCTGTAAATTCAGAATAATGTACTCTTCTATGGGATTATGTAATAGAGACGCTTAAGAATTTTATTTCAAGGGGCGTTTGGCTAGCTCAGTCAGTAGAGTGAGTGACTCTTGATCTTGGGGTTGTAAGTTCGAGCCCCACATTGGGTGCAGAGATTACTTAAAATATTTTTCAAAAGAATTTTATTTTAAAAATAGTGTCCAACAAGGGCATCTGGGTGATTCAGTTGGTTAAGCGTCTGACTTTGGCTCAGGTCATAATCTCGTGGTTCGTGGATTTGGGCCCCATGTCAAGCTCTGTGCTGACTGCTCAGATCCTGGAACCTGCTTCAAATTATGTGTCTCCCCTCTCTCTCTGCGCCTCCCACACTCATGCTCTCTCTCAAAAATAAATAAAAACATTTGAAAAAAATTTAAAAATAGTGTCCATCAGAGTAAACATAGTCTTATAAAAGGTGAAAACTTGCAAAGAGTCCAGTCCCCATCCAAGCAAATCTTATATTTTTTGTACTTTCCGATGAACTGCTCTTCGAATCTCGTAGCTGTCCCTCTGGATAATAGCTGCCGCTTTTCAATGTGGTCAAGAACAAGCCTCTCAGTATTCTTTCTATTTTTGCTGTTGTTAGAGTTTATTAACTTACATTATTAGCTAAGCTGCTGACCGTTGCTTTCTGACCAGTAGAAATTCGCTGTACTTTAGTTATTGATCAGTCCCCAAGTCACCTTCTCTTTGTTCTCTGGTACAGGGAAGAGCCAGCCCTGCGTTTGTTTTGGTGATGATTGGTAGTCTGTGACAGCTCTTCCTTAACTGAAAGGAAAGCCATCAGTTAGTACTTTGCAGACAGCTGAGTGCCTGCCATTGGACACGGACAACTTGTAGCAGTTGTTGGCCAGCATTTCTGCGGGGTCCCCAAGGCCAGGTCCCCACAGCAAGGCCTACGACAGGACCTCACTTTACTCCCCCCCCAACACTTCCAAAAGAAATGTAAATGTTTATTTTGAAAAAATGGTCCCCGTTGTGTTGGGCAAATTACTATTGTAATAATTGTTACATACTACATACTTTTAACATATAGCAGATTAAGTGGTTGATTAAATTTATTAAGACTCCCTCATTCAATAAGCATTTATTAAGCATGTCTGTAGGCCCGGGGCTGGGGATGCACAAATGAGTAAGATAAGAGTTTCTCTCCCTGCTCCTCCTCCCACCCCCCAAAATAATGTGTTTGGGCATTTATAATCCTTAGATACGTCAGATTAGTTTTCTCTCTTTTACCTTTTGGTATCCTTTCCTGAAAACTGACAGTTTCAACTTTTATCACCCGCATACTCCTTAACTCCTTAAAATACAACTTCAGTTAAAGCTATTCCACTGAACTATTAAAACTCATCAATGAGGGGCGCCTGGGTGGCTCAGTCGGTTAAGCGTCCAACTTCAGCTCAGGTCATGATCTCACAGTTCACAGGTTCAAGCCCCACATTGGGCTCAGTGCTGACAGCTCAGAGCCTGGAGCCTGCTTTGGATTCTGTGTCTCTCTGTCGCTCGCTATCTGTCTCCCAAAAACAAATAAACATTTAAAAAATTAAAACAAAAAACCCAACAAATCAGCAATGATATCCCAGTTACCAAATGTAGTGGCATTTTTCAAGCCCCACCTTCCTTTCTGGTAGCGTTTGACACAATTCCCACTGTGTTCCAGTTATTTTCAATAAAATATTCTGTGACCCCTTTTCTGTGTCCTCTTTTCTGATCCTGTAGCTTCAACTATGACCTCTCAGACAGTAACAAATTTGATCTTTAGCTCTGAAATTTCTCTTGAGATCCCAACAAGTATCACTTGGGGTCTTCCTGGTACATTAAAAAAATACATCTCTCTACCTGACTGCCACCAAGAGACACAACTGAACCTGCTTTTGCTCTTCAAATTTGTATTTTCAGAATTATAATAGATCATCCAAAGCCAGAGACCAGGAGCTTATAATCTTATGGGAGGTAGTATATGTTTATAGACTTGAGTCTGAAAATGTTCTCTTTGGCTCCCATGTCCAATCCAAGCAATTTGCCCCTTGCCGGACACTTCATATGCCACGTAGCCCAGGACACATGTGCTTTCCCTGAGCCGGGTTCCTCTAGGTCTCCATGACTACTTGTCGTCATAGTTGAGAGGCATTACATGTGCACAGGACAGGGACAAGGCTGCATGAGCCTCGATATTTAATAGCTACTATTTGTTGAGTACTTGTTATGTGCCAGACACTGGATGAAGCCCTTTGCATGTTTTATCATGTTTAATTCTTAATGGCATTATATTGTAGTCACCCTTGGCAGTCTGACTTTACAGATGAGCAAACTGAGGCAGGGAGAAATCAAGAGGAAGCAATTTGCCTAAGATCCCAGAAGAGGATAGATTCAGGATTCCATCCCAGGAAGTCGGATTCCAGAGCCACAATCTCAACTACTCGATTACACTGCCTCTTCACTGGATTATTGCTCGTTCAAAGGTGTTGCTTGAGATGGCCCATGGTTTAGATAATAAATTCATTGAAATGTGAGTTATTTCTTCCTTTATTTTATTTTATTACTATTTTTTTTATTTTAGAGAGAGAGCTAGTCTAGTAAGGGAGAGGGGCTGAGGAGTGAGAGAGAATCCCAAGTATGCTGCATGCTCAGCATGGAGCCCTACGTAGGGTTCGATCCCATGACCCTAGGATCATGACCTCAACCAGAATCAAGAGTCAGAGGTTTAACTGACTGAGCCACCCCGGTGCCTCTCTTCCTTTTTATTTTATTATTGTTTTTTAAATGTTTATTTATTTACTTCAAGGTAAATATTTATTTATTATTTACTTATTATTTACAGGGAGAGGGAGAGAGAGAATGTCAAGATTCTCAGGCCCTGAGCTCACAGTTCAGAGCCTGATTCAGGGGTCCATGTCGTGAACCATGAGATCATGACCTGAGCCAAAATCAAGAGTCAGATGCCCCTTTCTTTTATTTCTAATTACTAAGGACTAACTGTGCACACATGCTTTGAATGCGGAGCCAGGATACAAGTGTAGAACTGAAAATGGGTGACCCGAATAACTGTAGGAGTGGAGAACTAGAGGAAGCTCATCAGTCCACAAGGAATTCTCTCCAGCACAGTGTCTGGTGCAAGGCACAGCACGGAGAGAGCAGGAGCAGTAATGCACCCTTCTAGAAGAGCTTGCCACCTGGCCATTGTTACAGTTAATCGGTCTGTTGAGGAAAGTGCAGGGAGACACTGGATAGGTGAGATTGGCAGGTGGCCTTGAAAACACCTGAGTTTGTTAATTGTGGAAATCGTGCAGGCAACAAGTTTTCCCCATTGGGCCATAGTAAAAAAATGCAACCTCCTTGCCTCAGGGCTAAGGTTTTAGGCTAAGGAATCACCAAAAGAATCACTCCTGGAGGCACCTGGGTGGCTCAGTGTATTAAGCATCAGACCTCAGCTCAGGTCATGATCTCACAGCTTGTGGGCTCGAGACCTGAATGGGGCTCTGTGCTGACGGCTCAGAGCCTGGAGCCTGCTTCAGATTCTGTGTCTCCCTCCCTCTCTGCCCCTGCTGTACTTGCACTGTTTTTCTCTCTCAAAAATAAATAAACATTAAAAAAAATCACTCCTGTTATATAAAGAGATCAACTCCTCTCAAAGCTTTTATAAAATCCTTGCCATGTTTAAAATTCTCCTACACTCGCCTTCCATATTGGCGGTAAGTCTATTTGCCTGGCCCAAAAGGTTTCATTCAAGCAACAGGTATCTATTGAACACGTCATCTGTGTTCAATACTCCAGAAGTTGTGTGTTGGCTGAGAAGGGTAGCCCTGGAGTTGGCCAGCCAGGATTCAATTCTTGTCTCTACCACTTTCTAGGTGAGTGATTTGGGAAACTTAATTATTATAAGGTAAATTTAATAACAGCTATCATAGGGGCACCTGGGTGGCTCAGTCGGTTAAGCGTCCGGCTTCCGGCTTCAGCTCAGGTCATGGTCTCACGGTTCGTGGGTTTGAGCCCTGCGTCGGGCTCTGTGCTGACTGCTAGCTCAGAGCCTGGAGTCTGCTCCGGATTCTGTGTCTCCCCCTCTCTCTCTGACCCTCCCCTGCTCGTGCTGTCTTTCTCTGTCTCTCAAAAATAAATAAAAAACATTAAAAATTTTTAAAAAAATAATAGCTATCATAATGACACAAACACTGCTTCTTGGAATTTATAAACTAGCAGGGGTAATAATGACTAACAGTTTTGAGAACAGGCATTGTTAAGAAACTTGTGTGTATGACCTCATTTAATCCCCACAGCAATCTTATAGCTCTGCTATTATTCTATTTATTTTATTTTTGAGAGAGAGAGAGAGGGAGGGAGGATGTCAGCGGGGGAGAGGAGCAGAGGGAGAGAGAGAGAGAGAGAGAGAGAGAGAGAGAGAGAGAGAATCTGAAGCAGTCTCCCCATGCAGCAAGGAGCCTCATGCAGGACTCAATCCCACAGTCCTGGGATCATGACTTGAGCCGAAATCAAGAGTCAGATGCTCAACTGACTGATCCACCAGCTGCCCCTCCCGCTATTATACTATTTTACAGATGAAGAAACTGAAGCTTCAAAAGGTTAGGTGGCCATTGTTACAGATATGGAATTTGGTCCTCATTTGGTTTGACCCTGTAGTCTGAGCTCTTAACAACTTCAGAATACTAACCCTTAAATCATTCTGATTTTTCCAAATACCTTTTTCCCTTTTGTTTGCTGACTACTAAAACATATATATGAAGTTCAGTGAATGATGTCTAGCGACCTACACATTTTCAATATTTGAGTTGTCTTTGAATGTAAGTTGCTGAAGGCCAGAATGTGATCATGTACTGGACCTTATTTGGATCTAACTCCATACGAAAACTCTAAGGCATTGAGTAGACACTTTAAAAAAAATGATTATTTTTGGCAATATTGGTTATTTAGACAGCATTTTGTTCTTGATCAGGGTGATGGAATTTTGAGGGCAAAGAATGGCACTGAAAGTAGAGACTTAGGAATGTCTGGACTTGGGGAGATAAGATAATCCAAACTTCTACTAATGAAATGTTCACAGTAGTGGTTGATGAAAGGTTTGATAGATGGAAAGTTCAAGAGTCAGACCTCCACCTCAAGAGCTACTCCTCAAGGCAACTGACAGAGATTGAAGAGTGCAGGATGCTAGAGAATTTTCTTTCTTACTTTGTGAGAAAATTGATGTTCTCTACATACTAATTAAATTTACATGCACCATTACTTCCTAAGGCTTCAAGTGTAGCGATTAATGCTGAGTGATTTCAGTACCTCCACATGCTTTCCATCACATCTTAAAATGTCTCTCTTGTCTGATGGGCTAGGATGGATGGGGCAGGCAAGTTGATTTTCTTTTCAGAATGCAGGACTCTGGGGTTCTGTGAACACACCAGTTAATCTGTCAATGTCCCTTTCTTTACAGGAACAAAATAGGAGTGATTACACTTGCCATAACCCCAGATGGAAGATTAATGACATGACATTTGACCATCTGGTTACAGTTTTTAAGTGGGAACTGCTAAATAGAAATACAGACTGGCAATATTTTATTTGGGGCGAAGTGATCTCAATTGCCCTCAAACTATAGAAGAGATATTATTACTTCCATTTAGGAAAATAGCTACATTTTTAAAAAGCTACATGTTCTTGAAGTTTTGTTTTTTTTTTTTAAGGAAGGTTTGGAGCAGAAAGGGAACAGATCTATGTAAAAATGGAAATATGCTTAGTCTAAGGTTGTCTGGAAACACTGGAAAACATAATCAGGAATTATTCCACAAAAGGGTGCACAGTTCCCATTTGGGAGAAGACGGAAAGGTAAGCAAGGCATGGCTTAAATAGGAAATTCTTGAGAGAGTGATGTGTTGCAGGCTGCGCCTCAGCGGCCCTCCTGGCCGGGTACTTATACGGATAGTGCCCAGGGCCCGCTCTCCTCACCCCACACTGCAATGGGGACCCAGTCTCAACTGAATGAAAACCGACAACAGGAAGCCCGCTTTGGCCCCACCAGCTGGGCAATCCTGCAGATGTTTCCTTGGAAGGTTTCCGGTAACAGAATGCTAACAGTCCTTAGTATTCTTTCCAACAATAAGCCTCATTTGGGACCCCTACTGCATTAAGTGATTGATGCAGAGAGTTTTGCTGGCTCCTCCCACCTCCTTGCTCGCCCTTCCTGGGCTCCTCACCTGTAGCCCGGAAGCTCCAGGCACACTTCAGTGAGAGCCAACAAAAGGGGACAATGGAGAAGCACCGCTGAAAATGGAGGCTCATTACATCGATGTGGGGGCCCCTGAGCTGTTTAGAGGGTTCTCTTCCAGTGGAATGCTCTGCTCTAACTTTGGGTTAACATTTAGGGAGAAGGCAGGTCATTCATAAGGCCGTTGAACAGACAATGAGGCCAGAGTCAGAAAAATAGAGATTTGCCATGTCTCTCCTTCAACTAATACCAATTTTGTGGGATGACTTTTGTGGTTTTCTAGGCCTGGGATTGTTTTCTTAGTTCTAAAAGCCCACAGTGAAAAATCTGTGTCAGAGCCTATGAGCATCCCTGGCATATGGTAGATTCTCAACTAGGTGCTGAATGAATGAAGGGGAACTCTTCCTCCCCAGAAGTATGGTGCAAGTTTGGAGCAAGTGTCAATGTTGGTGAAAGAACTCTACCCTGGGGGCATTGGCCCTCATTGTGGAGGGCTAAACTTCTAGCTTTCCTTTGGTTTAAATGCTGTGTTGCAAAAATCAGAGGCTTTGATTTCTAGATAACTTACGTGGGCAGGGAGGTGTCAAAGAAGGAAGGATGTCACTGTAGACCTATCATAGCACGCACGTTGAGTACGTCCTTGGGGCCTGGCACTGTGTGCAGCACATTGCCTACATTTTGTCCGACCTCAGCCCCCTGTGATGCCAGGCCACATATTCAAGGGCAGGCTGCCTTTTCCAGGGCCTTCTGATATGTCTATATTTTATAATTCTCTATAGTATCTAAATATCTAAGCAAAATACTGTAGACCCATTTAATTTTAACTTTTCCAGATTAAAGATGTCTTCCCCCAAATATCACCCAGGGGTAAATAAGGCTATAAAACCAAGGTTCATCCTTTTTTCAAGAGTGTATCCCAAGAGCAGGTGTCCTGCTGAATAACCTGACCTATAATAACTGATAAGTAGAGGCCAGTAAGAGACTTGGGAATCCATGAGTCTATTTTGGTTTGTTGTTTGCCTCATTTAATGCTGGATACCTTTTTGAGATACTAAACACTTTATCTGAAAAGGCAACCAGACATGCAACTTGAGAGTGACATGAACAATTCAAGTCTCTGGCTGGGATATCAGCATCTTGTTACTGCTCCGTAGGGCGCTCAGTGTCACTGGGGACCTGGCATGCATGTGCACGACAGTGGCCATTGCAACACCTTTAAAAGACTTTCAAAATGTACATGTTTGCAGTGGCTGCACATTAAACCCGTTTGGAAGACTAAAAACCCTGAGGCTAGGGGCCTGGAGATTTCTAATTTTCTCTTTCTTTTTCAGAGGCTCTTTTCCAGGACTCAGTGTTAATAAATGGCTACGTGGCAGAACACCAGTAGACTGGTTTTGAGGATAAACTAAATAAAGAAAAGGATGTAACACATAAAACCTGTAGAGCAAGACAGAATATAGCTGAGGCATTCAACAAGAGAGTGGATCATAAAAA
Organism: Suricata suricatta; assembly: GCF_006229205.1. Lineage (NCBI taxonomy): Eukaryota > Metazoa > Chordata > Mammalia > Carnivora > Herpestidae > Suricata > Suricata suricatta. The sequence goes on along the minus strand of NC_043706.1, from coordinate 113,052,007 downwards.
TGAGACCCAAAAAATGAAAGGCTAAGGTCTGTTTGAGTATGTTATGATTGGAAACTTTTGTAATGAGCTCCCTGTCCTCTAGGATTTCTTGATGTTCTAAATCTCATCTTAGAAATATCCTCAATTGTACTTCTATTTGGTTTTAGGTCTAATTGAAGGGATTCTTCATTCAGGATTCTGAACACTTGTTTGCAGAATGGCATCCATGAAGGCATTGCTTGGACTTGGCAAACTTTAGTGGAGAAGGAACGAATTTCAAATTTGTTTTCAATAGTGCTTTAATAGGACACTATTCCACATTTTATTTTATTTTACTTAAAATTTTTTAGGTTTTTTTTTTTTTTTTTTGAGAGAGAGAGAAAGACAGAGAGAGGGAAGGGCAGAGAGAGGGGAAAACACAGAATATGAAGCAGGCTCCAGGCTCTGGCCTGTCTGCATAGAGCCCAATGTGGGGTTTGAAACCATGACACATGAGATCATGACCTGAGCTGAAGTTGGACCCTCAACCAACTGAGCCACCCAGGCGTCCCTGATACCATCCAACATTTTAAATATTACTGGTTTTGTTGCTATTGCTAAAATAACTATTAACCCTTATGATACTAATCTAGTGTTTGCTGGGCACATTATTAACAATCTGTGAAGTCAAAGTTCAGTTTCATTAATTTAATTTTGGCAGGAAAACTGGTCTCAAACTAGGACCCAATTGTCTATGTCCAAATCACTTTGAGCTTCCTGAGTTTTGTTTTGTTTTGTTCTATTTTGTTTTGCTTTTCCTTGAGACTGTAGTCTCATGGGGGCACCTGGGTGACTCAGTCAACTAAGTATGTGACTCCTGATTTCAGCTCAAGCCATGATCTCACTGTCTGTGGGTTCAAGCCTTGCATTAGGCTCTGTGTTGTCGGTACAGTGCCTACTTGGGATTCTCTGGCTCTCTCTGTCTCTGCCTTGAGCTCACTCTCTCTTCTCTCTCACAAAAAGTAAAATAGACATAAAAAAAAAAAAGACTATAGTTTCATGAAAAGTTTACACCAAACCATCAACTATCTATTAGGGTTTGACATTTGCCAAACACTGTGACAGCACAATATCTGGCACGTTTTCCTTCTTTTTTTTAAAAATTAATTATTATTATTATTTTATTTTAGAGAGTGCGACCTGAGGAGAGGGACAGAGGGCAAGAGAGAGAGAGAATCCCAATTAGGCTCCATGCTCAGCACAAGGAGCCTGACACAGGCATCCCACAACTCTGGAATCAGGACATGACTCAAAATCAAGAGTCAGATGCTCAACCGACTGAGCCACCCAGGTGCCCTAGCACATTTTCTTAATGGAAGGTGAGAAAGAAGTGTGTGTACGCACACTCATGGCATACGCACCTACACACCTACGTGTCATGTAGAGAGGGCAGACCATGATACACGTTTTAACGTTTTTGGAATATATGCCCTGAGAGAGAGAAAAACAGTCACATGTGGGAATTACTGACTCATAGTTGGACTATCCATGAGAGGCTACAGTTAGGGGTGCCCACGGTGGGCCGCAGAGCCCAGGCACTGTCCACACTGCTGAAGGCATCGAACTGTGGGTCCGCCGGTGAACCTGGGGTAAGAGAGCGCTTAGTGAGAAGTGCCTGCAGATCACAACGATGTGTCGCCCCAGGCCCCCCGAAACACGGCCACCATTGGCTTGTGCAGGTGAGCTGCAGAAGGGAGCTTCGAGCTCCTGCCCTCTGTGGCTCCACACTTACCCTCCATCAGTTTGATTCTGAAGTAGGCGATGAGGAGGAGCAGCAGCAAAGTCACAGGCAGGAAGACCCCAGCGAACAGGAACCAGCCGGGGAGCTCCCTCAAGAATGAGGACAGCACAGGGCTCATTGCCAATCACTTGGCCCCGGGGAGGCCAGCGGGGCGCACTCAGGTGATGGCGGCTTCGCTCAGAGTGTGTATGTGTTTCCTTCTGGGGCTCCAGCCTTTGCTCAGCACGTCTCAGCGGAAATTTTGTGGACTTTGCTCTATTTCAACAGCCCCGTGAATGCTGAGAGGCTTGCTAGCGGGTTACTCTGTAACTCAGCTACGGAGTGTGGAGGAATTGAAATGTGATTCTTCCAAACCATTCCAGAGAGGAGCATTTATCTGGCAGGGTGGGGAAGGACCCCAGGAGGCCTACATGTCTTTGTATTCAGGTTATCTGGAAGGAGTAGTACCTGACCCAGGCAAATCTCATTGTTATATGTATTCTACTTACATATGCCCAGACCTGGGAAGAAGTTTTTCTACATTTGCTTAATTTCAGAGTTGAAAATTACTTAGTAGCCATGTGCTTGTCCCTATGTCTAGAAAAAATGAATTTTCCTTCATGTGTAATTGATACAACTAATATCGAGGAAGGAGGAACCTATTCTCTCCATAGGTAAAAATTCCTCCTAGTATGTCCTGCTCTGAAAAGTGTCCTGCACTTGGTGTATTTATTTATTCAATAAATATTTAATTCTACCAGCACCCAAGCTCTTGGTAAGATGCCAGATGTACCAAGAATAGTAGATCGTGGTGCCTGCCTTCTGAGAGAGGAAACAGACACAGAAAGAGGTAATGGCTCCAAGCGATGGTGATGGAATGGATGCTATTATGACTCCTTTTTCTTCATCACTCAGTGCATCAGCTTTTGCCTCCTGCCTTAGTAGTTTGCATTCCTAATTATCTTCCACTGAAACTTTTCTGTGGCCCACCATTAGCAGTAGAAGGTGTGGCCCCTGAATGATAGTGTTACGGTTTGAGCGGTAACTACAAAGATTCTGGGAAAAGAAAGGGCCATAAATGATGTTAACACTGACTTGTTGACTACATTGAGTCGCCACTGGAAAGAGATGGGTCTACTACCCTCAAAGCAATGGAAAGAATCATTTCCATAATGAAAGACTCCCCTGGAGTATTTGGGAACTTGGGAGGGGAAATTGACAAGCCACCATCTTGGATTCATGTCTCTTCTCACGTGCTAACATGCGAGCCCTGTCCCCACCCCCACTTGGCGGCAGCTGCCGTGGTGAGTGACTGGCAGAGTCGATCAGCACCTGCAGCCGTGAGTGCCTCCTGAATTCTCTCACCAGTGCTTCTTCATGGCCACGCACAGCCTTAGGCCTCCTATAAAGTCGCCACCCTGATTTATAAAGTAATAAGAATGGGGAGCATCTCTGGGATGCTTGGCTGGCATTCCTAAGCAGTGAATGATAAACAGCCTCCTTTCAGAAGAGAGGCATCTTAATTGCAGGAAGAATCCTTCCGAATAGCCAAGATTAAGTTAACATCTGTCGTACTTTATTTGCTTCTCTCTCCTGCTCCACAAACCCTTGAGTCGTGCTGCTGTTTTTTCTCTTGAGTGCTTTCCAATGAGATGGCTCTCTGGTGCTCTTTCAGCTTGAACAGGATGCTAATTTGTCAAGTGTCAGTCTACAAGGAAACTCCATGAACAGGTGACATTACCAGGGAGATGTTAGGCAACTGTTAGGCACACGGTTTGTCATGTATTTTCTTTCCGTTTCATTCCATTCAACATTCAAGCCTTCACTGAATGCCTAGAAAAGGTAAGTAAGAGTAACAGGCAAATATATAAATGACATTAATATAAGCTCCCAGGGTGACCTATAGAGTGGAAAGGAAGCATTGAAAAGAGACTGATTAATTCCAGTTAGGGAATTAGGGCCGAGTTCATGAAAAGGATAGTATTTGAGTTGAGCCTGGTGATGGAGAGCTGTGGAATGACCTCCTTAAACAAACACATGACAGTCCTCTACAGTGTAGACGGGACTTATTAGAACACAGATGGTAGCTGGGGCCACGTGGGTGGAGAGACCACTCAGGAAGGAGAGTACATGAGGGTAAAATAGACACCAGTTACAGACCCTAAAGAACTCTGTCACTTAGGGGCGCCCCGGTGGCTCAGTGGATTAAGCATCCTACGTCAGCTCAGGTCATGATCTCACAGTTCATGGGTTCAAGCCCTGCATCAGGCTCTGTGCTGACAGTTTGGATCCTGAAGCCTGCTTCGGGTTTTGTGTCTCCCTCTCTCTCTGCTCCTCCCCAGCTCCCCACATTCTGTCTCTCTCTGTCTCTTATGTTAAAAACAAACCGCTCTGACTTAAGACATGGGAAGCAGGGTGAGAACCAGGGAAAAAAACCAAGAGGCTCTGCAGGGTGGGAGAGGAGCCCACAAGATGCAGGTGTTGGGAAACATTTGCAAAGAAATTTCCAAGAAGGGAGACGGTGAGCAGTGGTGTCAGTTACTGGCTCTGAGCTAATT
>NC_043706.1:113040137-113047611 GCF_006229205.1 Suricata suricatta | reverse complement strand
ACTGATCGATTATCTGTTACTATATATTAGTTTGCATTTTTTAGAATTTTATACACATGGAGTTATACAGTATGTCTCTTTTTTTTCCTAGCTTCTTTCACTTGGCATACATATCTTGAAATCGATCATATTGTTTTGTGTATCAATATTGCTTTATGTTACTGAATAGCATTGCATTGTGTGCATATCCACTTTTTACCCATTTACCTTTTGGTGGCCATTTGAATTGTTTTCCATCATAGGCTACTACAAATAAAGCTACTATGAACATTCCTGCACAATTCCTCATTTTTATTTTTTAAAAAATGTTTATTTTAGAAAGAGAGAGAGAGAGGGAGCACGAGCAGGAGAAGGGCAGAGAGAGGGAGACACAGAAGCTTAAGCAGACTCCAGGCTCTGAACTGTCAGCACAGAGCCTGATGCGGGGCTCAAACCCATGATCCAGGAGGTCATGACCTGAGCTGAAGTCTGACGCTTAACTGATGGAGCCGCCCAAGTGCCCCTCCCCCAATTCTTTATGTGGACATGTACTCTCATTTCTCTTGGGTAGACTCCTAGGAACAGAATGGCTGGGTCATATGGTAAGTGTATGTTTTACTTCTTAAGACATTGTCAACCTCTTTTCTAAACTAAGTCATACCATTTATATCTCTTCCAGCAGTGTAATAAGAATTTTAATTTCAGGGCCCCTGGGTGACTTAGTTGGTTAAGCATCTGACATCTGCTCAGGTCATGATCTTGCAGTCAGAGGGCTTGAGGCCCCTGTTGGGTTCTGTGCTGACAGCTCAGAGCCTGGAGCCTGCTTCAGATTTTGTGTCTCCCTCACTCACTGCCCTTTTCCCGCTCATGGTCTGTCTCTCTGTGTCTCTCTCAAAAATAAGCAAACATTTAAAAAAATTAAAAAAAAAAAAAAAGAATTTTAGTTTCTTCGCATACTCACTGACACTTAGTATCATTAGTTTTTGTTTTTGTTTTAAAATTTGACCATTCTAATGGTATGTAGTAGTCTCTCACTGCAGTGTTAATATGCGTTTCCCTAATGACGTTGAGCATCTTTTCATGTATGTGCCTATTTGCCATTTTTTGTGTCTTATTTGATGAAGTGTCTGTTCAATACTTTTGCACATTAAAAAAAATTGGATTATTTGTTTTCTTATTGAGTTTTGAGAGTTCTTCATATATTCTAGATACAAGTCAATTATCACACATATGATTTGGAAGGATTTTCCCCCCATTCTAGCTTTGTCTTTTAATCACTTACCAATGTCTTTGAAAACACAGAGGTTTTACATTTTAGTGCAGTCCAGTTAACCAATTTATTCTATGGTTTGTGCTTCTCATGTCCATATCTAAGAAATCTTTGACCAACTCAGTGTCACAAAGATTTTCTCTTGTGTTTTCTTCTAAAAGTTTTATAGTTTAAGCTTGTACATTTAGGATTATGATCTATTGTGAGTTAGTTTTTGTATATGGTGAGGTGTATGGGTACTTTTTCTTTGCATACAGATATTTGATTGTTTCAGCACTATTTCTTGCAAAAGCTGTTCTTATTCCTTATTGCCTTTGCACCCTTGTCAAAGACCAGAAGCACAATTATTTCTTACTCTGTATTCTGCTCTGTCCATCCAGTTATTACCCTTTCTACCAATGCCATTCTGTTTTGATTACTGTAGCTTTATTTTATATTTAAAAAAGTTTTAAAATTTATTTTTGAGAGAGCGTGTATGCATGAGCAGGGGAGAGGCAGAGAGAGAAGAGAACAGAGGATCCAAAGTAAAGTGGCAGCCGAGAGCCTGATGTAGGGCTCAAACTCACAAACTGTAAGATCATGATCTGAGCCAAAGTCAGATGCTTAACCAATAGAGCCATCCGGGTATCCCAGTTACTGTAGCTTTAAAATAAGTTGAAATCAGGAACTCTTAGCCCTCCAACTTTGTTCTTTTTCAAAGTTGGTTTGGCTAGTACAGGCCATTTTCACTTCTGTATGAATTTTTGGATCACCCTGCCAATTTCTAACAAAAGCCCTGCTGGGATTTTGACTGAGATTACATTGAATGTGTAAATGAGGGGAGAATCAATCTAAGGAAAGAACTGATATTATAACAATATTGAGTCTTCTGACCCATGAACATGACATGTGTCTCCATTTTATTTGGGCCTTCTTTAACTTTTCATAACTGTTTTGTAGTTTTCAGTGTGTGAGTCATAAACATTTTCTATCAGATTTATGCATAAATATTTTATATTTTTATGCTATTGCAGAGTATTGCTTTTTAGATTTTGATTTGTTATTATTGCTAATATTAAAGGTTTTCTTCAATTATGAAAAATGTTACACCACTGGGAACTTATAGAAGATTAAATATTAGAGTTAATTCAGACATCCTTTAGAAGTTGGGAACTTTTATTTATAAAGGCTCTGATCCGAATCCAAACTCGTTGCTTGGGGTTACATTTGGTAGGTATAGTGGCCATAGGAGGATGGGGATGTTAGAAACACTGGGAATTGACTTGATTTACCAGAATTCAGCATGGGATTCCATGGGCGGCATGCAGTTTCTGACCAAAATTACAGCAAATTCTTTACCTGGCTCTTTACCGTGTAGTAGGAAAAATCATTAATACATCTGTGAAAATTGAGAGACATAATACATTAGGGATTACACTCTCCTATTGATTTCCATAACAGTGAATGCTCCCATTGCTGATTTACATGGGTATTTAAGAAACAAGTGATTGCAGATGTTGAGATTTGGGAATAAAATTACTAGCGAACTACTCATTTACCACCTATTATATTCTTGGTGACAGCTGGGCAAAAGCTGTCCTTAGATAAATGTGACTTATCGAAGGTAATACCAAACCCACCAAGTTTCTGATTTGGATTCTGCATTAGTCTGCCTGAGCCATAAAGAATGACTCATTCTAATGACATGGGCAAAAGCCTACCTTAGGTACTTGTGACCTATGATAGATAATACCAAACCCACCAGCCCCCTGATTTGGATTCTACATTAGTCTGACGGAGCCATAAAGAATGACTCATTCCAGTGACATGCCATAGGACAATGAGAGTTCTGAAGTCCATTAGTGGAAGGTGCCAAAGTGCCATTGACTGATAGCTGGGGTATCAACTTATGTACAGCTACAAAACCAATATAGAAACTGAAGTACAAACAAAACTAGTGAATATCAAATAAAGTGCTTTGATTTAATTATGTGCATGATGTTTGGCTCAAACGAAGCAGCGCCCACAATGTAAATGTAGAACTGAGTGCTCTTTTGAGTAGGAGAAAGCCTATATGCTTCTGCCCCATGTCAACTGCCCCTCCCAGCTTGGCCCATAACTAAGTACCATTACATGGCACACATACTAACGTCAACACAAAAATCAGTGCTCTGAAATCATGTAGCAGTAATGCATTATAGGGTGCTCATTCCGTAAAAAAAAAAAAAGATCACAGATGAGACATAAATAATTTAAATTCTTTGTAAACTTTGAGAATAGGTCCACCAGCTTTTATTTATTCATACTTGCAGTTAACAAATATTTATTGAGGGATGTGCCCTGGAGGCAATAATCTGGAGACTATGTACATATCGGTGGATAAGACAAAGTCCCTGTTCATATAGAACTTAACATTCCAGTGGAGTAAACAGTCAATAAACAACAGTAGGTAACAGTTATCAAATACATATATTATTTTAGGTAATAGTCTAAGCATTTCATGTGTTGTATCTCATTATGGCCTTACATCAATGCCTATGAAGTAAGTACCATTTTCACCATTCTACAGACAGAAAACCTCCTGGAGTTTTCATAACCCATCAAGGATTATACCACTAGAAAATGGCAGAGCTAGGATTTGAACCCAGATCCCAAACACTTGTCCATGGTACTCTACTCTTCTGCTTTTCAACCTCCTGGAGATAGACACGTATAATGTTAAGTAGTGATAAGTGCTCTGCAAAGACTAAAGCAGGACAAGAAAATAATAGGAAGTGCTCATTTTAGGCAAGGGGGTCAGGGAAGTCGTATTGGCTTGCTAGGGCTGCCGTAGCAAAATACCCCAGACCAGGTGGCTTAAATAACAGAAATCTATTTCTCAAGAGTTCTGGGGTCTAGAAGTCCAAGAAAAAGATGTTGGCAGGTTGGTTTCTGCTGAGACCCTTCTCCCTGGCTTGTAGAGATGGCTGCCTCCTTGGTGTGTCATCACTTGGCCTCTTCCCTGTGCATAGATGCTCCTGATGCCTCCTCCTCTTGTTAAAAGTGTACCAGTTGTATTGGATTAGAGTCCCATCCTTATGACCAATGACACCTTAATTACCTCCTTAAAGGCCCTAGTCACATTGGGGTTAGGGCTTCAATATATGAATTTTGGGAGGGGACACAATTCATATGTTTCTCTGAAAAGCTTGACTTTTGAGTCAGATGCAGTGAAAGAAGGAATCATGTGCGTAGTTGAGGGAATAGAGTTCTAAGCAGAGGAAATAGAAGGTAGTAAATCTCTGAAATGGAAATGTTTCTGGGGTGATTGAAGATACGTGAGGAGACCTATTGTGGCTGGAGCACACTGAGAAAGAGGCCAAGTGATAGAAAACACACTTTTGAGAAATATTGGTCTAGATACTTGACAACACAGGCAATAGGCCAAGAAAATGTGCCCATAGTGTAACCTCTGAAACTCTACCACAATTTATTAAACATTGCTTAGAAAATGTTAAATATAGAGAATACTGGGGTAAGTAGGTTTCTTCTTTGCAAGATTTTATAGAGCCTATAACTTGGTATCCTGAGAGGAATACTGCATGAGTCTTTTCCATATTTACTGGACCATCAACTCCTTTTGCCAGGAGACTGCTAGGGGATTAAGGTCTCCAGACCATGCTTTTTGGTATGGGCCACTGGGTAAGGATATTCGTCCTGCTGCTCTGAACATGAAGCTTATCCCTAAGTATCAACATATGTGTCTGAGACTCTTAGGTAGGAGGAACAAATTACTCTGAGAAATTAAGATGGTGGGTGTTTTTTGTTTTTACTTTTGTTTTTGTTTGCTTTTGTTTTTGTAAATTGTACTAGCATGAACTGGCCCCAACTATTCAAGAAGCATCCACCTTGTCTCATTCATGAAGTTTTCCAGTTGGGAGCTCATTCCACTTTGCAAGGTTATTTTGCTCATTGGAACATGCCCGCCTGAACACAGATTCTCTGTAATCCAATTCTAGCTAAGGTGGTCATAGATATTAGATGTTTCTGAGCATAGCAATAAGCTGTGACAAGGGCAGGTGGCTCTCTGAGATTAGTATAAAAGTGAGTGTTTGCCTTCTCAGGTGACAGGGACAAGAGGGCATTTTGACACACCAAAAAGCTTTTGTTGCTGGAACCAATCTGGAATATCAGAGGTGGAAGTCCTGCTTACTGAGGTTTTTTTCCTCCCTTCAGCCATTATGCTTTGATCAATAAATGTTTATGAAATAAGAAATCAGAACAGAGACTGATTTACCCTAATTTAAGTTAATAAAATTTGGATGTCAGTACCTCTCAGTTGCATAGGTGCTTCCAGACCCAGGAAAGGAAACTGAAAATATATATATGGTCATGGTGTTTGAATTTTTTGTTTATTTATTTTTGAGAGAGTGAGAGAGCGAGCATGCATACATGAGCAGGGGAGAGGCAGAGAGAAGGGGAGAGAGAGAAACTCTCAACCAAGCTCTGTATTGTCAGTGCAGAGCCCCATGCAGGGCTTGAAATCACAAACTGTGACGTGATGACCTGAGTGGAAATCTAGAGTTGGAGGTTCAACGACTGAGCCACTCAGGTGCCCCAGGCATAGAGTTTGCAAAGTTTTTTTTCTAATTTTTGTTAATGTTTTATTTATTTTTGATACAGAGACAGAGCATGAGAGGGGGAGGGGCAGAGAGACAGGAAGACACAGAATTCGAAGCAGGCTCCAGGCTCTGAGCTGTCAGCATAGAGCCCAATGTAGGGCTCGAACCCACAAACGTGAGATCATAACCTGAGCTGAAGTCGGCGACTTAACCGACTGAACTCAGGCGCCCCTGTGTTTGCAAAGTTTACAAAAGAAATACATCAACCGCACTTGATTAAGACTCTGTGTCTTTCCACCTCAACTCCCCTCTGTCATGTTGCTTGTGTTGGGAAGTATTGGAGTAGCCATAGACGTATTTAGGACAGGTCTAGGGGAAGTTAGGGACACATTTAATTGGATTAGTGGAATGTTTACATGGTTTGCAGTTGCTTCTGTACATAGTTAAGTCGTATTTAGTTGGCATGTGTGACAGGCTTTGGGAATGCTGCCACCCACGGTGCAGGAACTCTTAGTGTGTGACCTAAGGTTCAGGGGCAAAAGGTCATACCTCAGCATGTCCTGTCTACTCAGCTTCACAAGTATATGGGAAGTAGAGGAGAAATAAGGTTTGAAATATATGGAACCAGAGTGACTCTAGAAAACTCTTCCAAATATCATGAGTGTAAAATTCTAAGGGGGAGACTTGATTCTTATTCATGCTCAAAGTGAAAGTTCTCTCCTACAGTGTATGTACAATTATAAACACAGTATACATTTTGGAGTTAATTGGGTAAAACAGAATTTGTGAGAACTGTATCTGAGGTTACAATGGTTTGCAATCGTACCACCAACAGTAATTGTATCTTTGTGTGATCTTACAGGTCCCCAAGTATTAGAGGAAGTTTTAGTGTGTGTGGCAGTTCTGGACTAAAGAGCACACAGAACTACCGCGTGGCAGAGAGGGTCCCTGAAGAAACCTATCTTCTAATAACCAAATAAATGTATTTATGGAAGTTCAATGTACGTAAGAGAAATTTGATTATATGGTTATATAGCACAATAAAATGGCAATGAAAAAACATGTAACTCTTCTTAGAATGCCTGTATTTCAGATTAGTTTTTTTATTTTTAGAATTATTGACTATACCAAAATTCAAATATGACATGACGGGAATTTCCTAGTGGAGGCCAAAGTCAAAAACTGAAAGATTTATGGAATATATATATATATATAAAGGTTAGCTTTTTAAAATGTGTAGCTTGTTATTTCTTTCTGGGGTCTATGTGGGTATTCGCTGTCAAAGAGAATTTTGTGTTGGCAACATTGTATTCTTTTCTCTGAAATAGGGACCCCTGCCCACCAAATATTAAGCTTCAGACCTACAGCCCCTGAATCTGCTGCTGGGTAAGAAAAGCAATGTTCCAGAAGAGAAAAGCCTGAGGGAAGTACCAGAGAGCCTTGCAGACCACGTTGTGATTTCTAAATTTTCTGATTTCCCCTTCTTGCCATAATTTTAAAAGGTTAATGACCCCTTCTTATTGGTCTTTCTGGACATTTGGAGGCTCCCAAAGGCACTTCTGACTGAATGGGCTCTCACCAGAGGGGCATTACCAAAGACGGCCATAGTCAGTATGGAAGGGTAGGGGTCGGGGGGGGGGGGGGG
>NC_043706.1:113022995-113040037 GCF_006229205.1 Suricata suricatta | reverse complement strand
TACACAGATTTATAGCTGACCTTTGAAATAGAAGTCAGACTTCTCTTTATTAAAAAAAAAAAAGCATAATTGTATTTCCATTTTCCCTTAGAAAGAAGTCCTTATGACTTCTGCAGTATGCAAACAGGACACCATCCACAGTGTCATTTAAACCCGACTGCAGATGATTGACAAACTGTTGCTTTGCACAGCCCGCTTTCCATTGGAGCACTACACTTTAAAAATCTGTGGCTGCAATGTAGACTAAGTTCTTTCATTAGCAGAGTGAGTATAATGCACAAGTCTGTATTAATCACTACACATAAGCGACCAGGGCATTACTAGAACTTTCTGCCAAGGTAGTAACAGGAAAATAACAGCTCTTTGTATAAGGAAACTAGGAGCTCATTTGCACGGCTACCGGAGGCAATAGGGAGATTAATGCACCTTGTCAGTTCCACAGGTTTAATTTGACTTGCGCTAAAATAGCATCAATACACATTGCCCCTTGCCATTCATTTCTCCTGAATGCTGATTAATTTACTCTCATTTCACCCTGGACGCTGCCAGGCAGTAATGAGTTGTAGCCATCTGGCCGTCCTATTTTATCTTCCCCCACTGCCCCTAAAAAGAAGCAGAGATGGGGACATTCTTTTCAGGGGCATCCATCCAGCTGCTTAGCGTTCCAAGTCCTCCTTTTGGGGAATGCAGGGTAGATAGCTGTCCAGACAGCGGATTCCTAAACTGGCACACAGTTTTTGTGTTGGTGGTGAAAGTCACAAGCCTCCTAAGTTCAGAATTGGCTGAGGAGGTGGGAGAAGTGGCATGGATGACAGAGCCTATATATCAGTTACCAGTTACGGTTTGTAAAAAAGGGATTCGTAAAGTGCAGCTACTGTTACAGCGTGGGATTTTATAGATACACAATAATACAAAGTACACAGAGATAAGGCTCTTTATAGACATATAAAGCAATATTGTTAATATTGTATTAACTCCTAGAAGAACAGGAAACCATCTGGTCTCAGTAATTTTTTATTTTCATGATATTTTCAGAATAATCAGACATATAACCTCAGTATGGATAAAAGATTAATAAATGGGACAGACAAAATTTGATTCTATTTCAAAAACACTGTTTTTTAGAAATTGACTTTATTAGGGTATAATTTACCTATAATAAATTCTACCCATAAAAGTCTATATTTCAGTGTGTTTCGACATATTTTTATATTCCTCTAATCCGCACCACAATCAAGACATAGAATATTTCTACCAGCCCCCAAATTGTCCTTGTGCCCCTCCCACTCCATGCTTCTCACCCTCAGGACCAGGCACGGTCTAATGCTCTTTCTGTCAGTGTAGATTAAATTGACTTCTCCCCCCTAGAGTTTCATAGAAACAGAATCTTACGGTATGTAGACTTTTGCATCCTACTTCTTTGCTTAGCATGATTCATCCATGCCTTTGCATTTTTCAGTAATGAATTACTTTTTATTGTTGAGTAATATTTCACACAGTCTCCTTCCATATCACCATAGAGATTGTTTATCCATTCATCTGTGGGTAATTGATATTCGATTTCCAATTGTTAGTTATTATGAATATACTTATGTATAAGTCTTTGTGTGGACATATATTTTAATTTCTCTTGAGTAAAAACAGGAATGCAATCGCTGGGTCTTATGGTAAATGTATGTTTAATTTTATAAGAAACTGTCAAACAGCCGTCCAAAATGATTGTACCATTTCACAATCTTACCAGGAATGAGCGAGGAGGATTCTAGTTTTCCCATATCCTCACCAACACTTAGTATTGTCATCTTTTAAAAATGTTATCCGTGCCAGTAGGTATGTAGTGGTATTTCACTGAACATCTAATTTGAATTTCCCTGTGTTTTAAGATATAGGTTTTATTATTAAATTTCCCTGTTTTAAAATATAGGTTTTATTATTGTTTATATATGGCAAAGTCAACAGATCAAGAGATGACTGCCATAAGGGTCAGCAAGGATGCAAAATATTAAAACATCAAAGATATAGAATAAAAGGCAGGATTAATGCACCTGATGACTAATGATGTTGGACATCTTTTCATGTGTGTACTGGCTATTCCTATAGCTTCTTTTGTAGAGTGTTCAATTTTTTTTTTTGCCTTCTTGTAAAGGATTATATTGGGGTACTGGGGTGGCTCAGTAGGATAAGCATTCAACTTTTGATTTTGGCTCAGGTCTTGACTCCACAGTTGTGAGGTTGAGCACTGAGTTGGTCTCCACACTGGGCATCGCACCTGCTTAAGATTCTCTCTCTCCCTTTCCCTCTGCCTCTCCCCTGCTTGCACCTTCACACATGAGCACATGGGCTCTCTCTCTCTCTCAAAAACAAAAACAAAATTAAAAAATTGTATTGCCTTCTGATTGGGTTCTAACTGATTAATATAGATTTTTTGTGAGATATTTGTATTGTAAATATTTTCTCCTGATCTATGGGAGAAAATGTAATTTTCTTTTCATTTTCTCAACAAATGTCTTTCAGTGAGCCTGGGTGGCTCAGTCCATTAAGCACCCAACTCCAGTTCAGGTCATTATCTCACGGTTCATGAGTTCGAGCCCCCAAGTCGGGCTCTGTGCTAACAGCTCAGAGCCTGGAGCCAACTTCAGATTCTGTGTCTCCCTTTCTGCCCCTCACCCCGCTAATGGTCTCTCTCTCTCTCTCTCAAAAATAAATAAAACATTAAAAAAATCTTTCAGGAGCTTAAGTTTTAAAATTTGATGATGTGATCCATTTTTTTCTTTTATGGTTCATGCCTTTGTGTTTAATCCAAGAAATCTTTACCTACCCCAAGATCATGAGATATTCTTGTATTTTTTCCTAGAAGTTTAATAGTTTTAAATATTACATTCGGGTCTGTGATCCACTTTGAGGTAAACTATTGTATTGCTTGAGGTAAGGGTCAAGGTTAATTTTATTCCCCCAGGAACATTTTTTAAAAAAATGTTTATTTATTTTTGAGAGAGAGAGGAACAGAGTTCAAGCAGGGAAGAGGCAGAGAGAGAGGGAGATACAGGATCTAAAGCACATTCAAGGCTCTGAGCTGTCAGCACAGAGCCACACAGGGGGGATCACTAACCAAACCCTGAGATCAGGACTGACTGACCCACCCAGGTACCCCTCCCCCAGCAACATTTGTTCTTAAGACTTTCCTTTCCGTATTGAATTAAATTGTCATTTTAATTTTTATCCAAAATCAACTGCCCATTTATGGGTGGGTATATTTCTGAATTCTCTATTATGTTGCATTGATTATAGGTTTATCCTTTTGCCAATATGACATTCACTTGATTCGTGTAGCTTTAAAAAAATTTTTTTTAACGTTTGTTATTTTTTAGAGAGAGCACTCACGCATAGGCGCGCGCACACGCACACACCTAAGTGCGCGCGCAGGCAGGGGAGGGGCAGAGAGCCAGGCGGAAGGAACAGAGAATCCGAAGCCAGCTCAGCACGGACAGCAATGGGCCATATGTAGGGCTCGAACTCAGGAGCCATGAGACCATGAACCCAGCTGAAGTTCAGCAGATGCTCAACTGACTGAGCCACCAAAGCATCCCTTGATTACTGTAGCTTTATAGTAGGTTTTGAAATCAAAAAGTGTAAGTCCTCCAACTTTGAATTGTTTGGTTTTTTAAAGCCCTTTTCTTTTCCAAATAACTTTAAAATCAGATTTACCTGTTGGGATTTTGAATGGAATTGTGTTGAATCTATGAATCAATTTGGAGACCATGAAAATCTTAAAAGCATTGAATCTTCCAATTCATAAGTACGGTCTGTGTTTCCATTTACTTAGGCCTTGTAACATCTCTCAGGAATTTTCTGTAGTTTCCAGAGTACAAGTTTGCACATTGAATACGTAAGTATTTTATGTTTGGGGTGCTATTATAAATGGATTTTAATTTTTTCCATTTCTAATTGTTGTTAGTATATAGAAATACAATTTTTGTATATTGAGTCTGTATTTTGAGACTTTTTAAGCTTGTTTATAAATTTTAAGGGCTTTGTTTTTTTTGGGTAAATCCTTTAGGGGTTTTTATGTGTCGTGTGTACATAAAGAATGTTTTGTTTCTTCCAATCTGCATGCTTGTTAATTCTCTGTTGCCTAATTGCACTGCTTAGAGCCTTAATTTAGTACAGTGTTGAATAAGAGTGGCAATTGTTCTCTTTTTGGAAGTTATTCTGCCTAGTTTCTGAAGGTTTCTAACTTGCATGCACAAATTTGTATTTGGCAAAAGACTCCAGGGATCCCTATTCAGGTTTTTGGAATTATTTTCCTACTTAGCTTCCTTCTGTTGGGGACTCTGCCCTACAAATTCTGGCTGCCTTGTCCTCCCCAGTTTCCAGTCTCTGAATCATAAACTCAGCAAGATTCTCTAGTTGTTTGTACTCCCCCTTTCTGTCCCGCAGTCTAGAGATTGTCAGAAACCCTGGATTATGGTAGGCATCACCTTATTTTTCACCCTCCTATTAAGGATCACAGTCCTCTACTGCCCAATGCCTGTATGTGTGTTTTTTTGAATTTTCTAAGTTGTTTACAAGGGAATGATAATTCTGGGCTCTGTTACTTCTTCATGGTTAGAAATAGATACTATTTAATGTTCAGTTCTTTGCTGGTGGTTATTGTTGATGATGATGATGATGATGATGTGGATGAAATTTGCTATGTGAGTCAGCCAGTTTTGCTTTGGTAAGAGAAGGGAAGTTTTGACCAATGGTTTCAACTTACCTCATATGAGGCTTATTTGAGAGCCCCTAAAACACACCCATGTGTAGGCTGTTTCCCCAGAAATTCTGATTGAAATGCATCCATATTTTGTTAGAAGCTCTTAGGTGATTGTAATGTGTTGCAGAGGTTGAAAATGACCAATTTAGTCTCAACACTCTACAGACCCTGCCAACGTGCGTTCCACGCCAGCTGGGTGTGGCCAAAATGGCTCACAGGTGTACTGGGTTACAGATCTCTTTATCCCTGGAAACAGGCAGTCTTAGCCGGAGCCCTCGCTGCAGCAGGGATCAGCGTCCTCAGTTTACCCCAGCGTGCCACGCAAGTGCCACCCTTTCCTGAGTGCGCTTTGACAGGCAGGCCACTGAGCTTTAGAATTCAATCCTCATTTAGACTTTCTCAGCTTCATATCCCAGCTCAAATGTCACCAAACCCTTTCTGACCCCTCCCTTTTTCTTCCCACCCATCCCCTTGCGGCACATGTATGTATACATGTGTGTGTGTATACCTCGATGACAGCAGCACTAGAATTTTGAGTCTGTCTACTGAAGATTTTAATCCCTGGAGGGTAGGGGCTGGTTTCTTTAATATTTTCTTCCCATTACCAAGTAGTGCATTTTGCACTTTATAATACATGGGTACACCATTTTGGAGTTTAATGTTGGAAAGTGTTCTGTGGCCAAAAATATTTTCTGTTCTGTTGACAGTCTATTCTGTTAAGGTGTATTTTCAGATTCTCCCTAAGTCAGTTGGCTGGGAGAGGAATTTTGTATTATATTGCCCCATATTTTGCATTACATTCTTTATAGTGGGGTGTGCTTGAGCTCATTTCACGTTTCTGATCTTTTCTCACACTTAATTAGTTTTGTCCTTTAGGGAGAAGAATTTGGTAGTGCCTTTCTACCTGTAGGCATTTATACTTCAGAAATAGAATTGTTTGATTTTGATGAATTTTACTATTTATACCATTTCAGCTTTTAAATCCAGAAATCTTTAGTAGGTTAGAGTATTATTTTCCAATTAAGCAATAAATAAATTAGATGGAAAATGAATTTCCATAGGGATAATGTGGAAGAAAATGAAAATGGTACTTGATACTATTATTAGCAATGTCTGTTTGGCTATGTAACACCAATTTCATATGTTTACTCAATTCTTTTGTTTTTAATGTTTTATTTTTGAGAGACAGAGCAGGGGAGGGTCAGAGAGAGAGAGGGAGACACAGAACCGGAAGCAGATTCCAGGCTCTGAGCTAGCCGTCAGCACAGAGCCTGACATGGGGCTCGAACCCACAAACCGTGAGATCATGACCTGAGCCAAAGCCAGATGCTTAACTGACTGAGACACCCAGGCACCCGAATTCTTCTTTTATATTAAAGTTGACATGAGAAGAGTCACTCTGTCTGATATGGTGTTTTTGTATAAATTAGGAAAAGGTACCTCTTCTGGGCGTGGCTCGGCAGTTCGAGAGCTAGATTATAATCCCATTTATCTCCTGAGTCAGGAATCCTCATATAGGGCACAAGGTGTACAATCTGACACAGTGGCTCTATGGTGACCTCTTTACTTTTAGGACAACTGTTTGTTTCTGTACAAATTGGCCTATTTCCAGGAGGTAAAAACAGATTTAATATCCTCTAACGAGTATAAGACACATGAGTACTAATTGTGAAATTACATTGGTGAGAGAAATTAAAGAGGATTCACTAGAGTCATCTAGATCTCATTTGCGTGATTGCTCGTATGGAAAAAAAAAAAAAAGCTCAAAGGAAACCAAAGGTAGAAAATAAGGTAAATGAAGTTTCCCTCCCATGACCCACATAGTCAGGTAGGGGTGAGGGGATAGGAGCGAGGACACTAAAAATCTTTGGCTGATGTCTTCCATTAGTGGCATGGTTTGGTTGGCTAAGACACAAAGGAAACACCCCATTTGCCACGTGGATGAATAGGCATCCACCAACCTCTGGCCGTGAAGAGAAAGGCAGATGCTGTCAGCTGTCAGGAAGAGCCAAGGACAATCCCAGAAAATGCCAGCATAATGGTAGAAAAGGATCACACATGGAGCTCCTTTGTGAACTAATTACTCTGAAATCTTGCTTTTCTCACCAGCCATGAAATTTGAAAGTGTCTCACTTATCCATTGACCAAGACCTTGATGACTTTGGTGCCCTTCTCAAATTGCATGCAGGGAAGGGAATGGGACACTAACAATGACTTTGGTGCCCTTCTCAAATTGCATGCAGGGAAGGGAATGGGACACTAACAATTATTGAATAGCCTCATTTGCTCTTCAGTGTGGTAGATGCTTTCACATATATTGTCTCACTTACTACAGTCCCAAGTGGTTCTATTTGACCTGAAGAGGAGGATGTTGTAATTGGCAGAAAGGGTGAGTTGACTGTTTTTATTACAGATTTTGCTCCATGGCAGAAATGAATTTCACTTAGTGTCGATTGTGTTTTCTAGTTGCAAATCATAGTGAGTGAAAGTTGGTCTTAAACAAATGACCTCAATCATTAGTGCATGGGTTTCTTTTTTTCCATCTACTCTCCTGATTCTGTTTATTCTTTCCTTGCTGATTTTCTTGACCTCTTTGGCCCCAACCCTCCTTATTTTTGGTTAACATCATGTGTCAGTAACCTGCTGCTTCCCCAAGTCTTCAGACTTTATTTTTGTAAACTGCTCTTCCCCAGGTAGGGCCTTCTCAGAGGCACACACTGCTCTCTAGGGTTCTTATTGAATAGGCTACGATCAGGGACAGTAAGAGAGATGTCGTCTGTAACTACTTTGCATGTTTTTCCCTTTAGTTTCCTAAAGGGGAAGTATCTTCACAGAAAAATAAGAGTCTCCATCTCATCCTGTCTCCTGGTTTATTATTCTTGTTAAATCCAAGCGTGGGCTAACATACTCATTTGTGCCACTGAGTGAACAATGTAGGGGAACAATATTGTTTGCTGTCATGATTGATTTAATATTTATTGAAGAAATAGAATAAATATAAGGTGCTGCTCAGCTCATACTGGCGATAGAAGACTCAGTCTCTGGGCCCAAAGGCACTCACATCTTCAGGGGTGCTATTTGGGTCTGGGGACCTGGCAGGAGCTGCTCAGTTCTGCACTGGACCTCCAGGGGCTGACTGTGTAGACCTGATCTATAAATATTCCCAGTGCAAAGTCATCAATTTAAACGTTGTGATCTTGAAAACTCTGGGAAATACAGCACTAGGAGATTATTTAAAATACTCATCTCTGGCTCTTTGTTAAGGATGATCTGCCTTCATTTTTTTTTCCTTGTTTACTTTTAGATCTTTGTGTATTCAAGTTCCAGAGGTGAGATCTCTGTTCTAAGGAACAAACAATTCGAATACAAAATGTTATAAAGGTGTCACATAAGCTACAGGAGGGCCAGGTGTATTAATCAAGCCTTTTTATTTTCCGTAATTGTGATGCACTGACATCTTGAGGCCTGGCTGACCTTGGGAGGACCACACCCCCAGAGCTACCCAATTCCTGCAGAAGTAAACAACTTGCCCGCGAAGGGGTGTACCTTTCACAAGCAAACTAGCTGATCCAGAACCCACACACCCGCCCCACCGCTTCCTCTGCTGGGCAGTCACACTCGGGGCTGGTTTTCCTTTGTCCTAAACACTGGACCAGGGCCAGACACCAGACAACCAAAGATAGCCCCTGCCCCCAGGAGCCTGCTGACCTTGTTTAAGCTAACCGATCCTGTACTGGTTTGCCTTGCTTTGTCTTGCCTTTCCTGAAGAAACCACAATAGAGGCTTTTGCCCACATTTTCTCTTTACTCCCCCTGCCTCCTGACTGATCTTGGTGCTTCCGATATGGCCCTTGTGTGGCACTGCCTGCCTCCTCCTCTTGGGAACTGTGACTAACAAACTATCTTTTCTTTTTCTTTTAAATATAATTTATTGTCAAGTTAGCTAACATACAGTGTGCTTGCTCTTGGCTTTGGGAGTAGATTCCCATGATTCATCACTTACATACAGCACCCAGTGCTCATCCCAACAAGTGCCCTCCTCAGTGAGTATTACCCATTTTCTCCTCCTCCTCGGCGCCCTCCCCGCATCAACCCTCAGTTTGTTCTCTGTGTTTAGGGGTCTCTTAAGGTTTCTTGGACAGACTGTCTTTTCAATGGCAATCATCTCTCAATCTGTTCGCCTTGCCTGAATAATAACAAGCCTGCATTTTGGAATAAGGGGTTATACTGGACTGGAAACTTGGAGAGAGCATCCCCAAGGAAATCCAAGGCTTGAAAGGAACTTGAGTGTCCGGTGGCTGTGATGTTGTTGTAATGGAGAAGTGGGAGAGGGGAAAGGAGAAGCCCACTTGAAAGCAAGAGGGTGGTGTGCGTACAGAGCTGTGAATACGCTGGGTGAGACAAGGGCAGGGGTAGGAGATGAAGATGGATGGAAAGATGGGTTGTATTCGATCAGATTATCAAGGGCCTTGTCAGGCCTGCTCAGGAGCTGGATTCCATCCTCTCTGTTTGAAGAGACAGCAGATGTCTTGATCAAGGGAGCAGCATGATCAGGTGTGTGTTACGGGAAGAACACTCTGGCTGCACAGAGGATGACTGGGAGCTGAGAACAGATCGGAGTCAGGGAGGCTGGTTCAAGGCTGTCACAAAAGTTCAACTATACTTGTGAAAACAGAGCTCGATAGAAGCTAAAGATCAGACTGGCCATTAGGAACAGAATTGAGAATAGTATTTAACTCTCTATGTCGGCTGATGCCACATTTTATTTTCTTGCTTCAGAGAAAGGCTTTCCCCTAAGGAGTAAGTAGATTAAAAGTTATAAGGCTACCCCACATCACCTGAGTGCCTTCTGAGCTCTCCTTTACTTGTCCCCAGTTGTATTTGGAAATTCATGGCGACCACTTACATGAGTAAAGTGAATTAGAAAGGTTGATAAAAACAAGTATTTACAGCCTGATATCTTTAATTCTTGCATAACATACGATATTCTTCCTTTCTTTCCCCCCTTCTAGTTCTCATTCTCCCTTTTACTCCTGGTCCCTCACCCTGAAAATATTTGCCTTATTCCCATATTTATTTGCTTTAGAGAAAGGTTTGTTTCTTTTGACGTAAAAACCATCCTCACTGCATATATTTGATGAGCTTAATAACACCTTCAAAACCCAAAGCATTTCACAGCCAGCAGGAAAGGCTTTTGATTGTCTTCATGACAAATATTTTTTTTTCATGACAAATATTTAGAGCGGTCTGCTCTTATAAGTATAGCATCAGGTGCTATGACTAGAAAAAGAAAGAAAGACCGATGAATAATGATCATGGTTTGCCAATAAAAGGAGAGAATAAACAACAGAATAATTTAATTCTTCTATCAACTTGTCTTATTCAAAGGTTTCCTGGCTGAAGAAGGAAGGGTCTATTAGGTTCTTTGTTAGAGTACAGAGAAAATGACATACTGGATTATTCACACCAACGCTGAAAATTGATTTTATTTCTCCTACTTGCTGAATTCCAGACTAATGAGATTTGACTGCTATACAACTGTAACTGTTGTCAAGTAGCTATACAATTACCAAAACTAGACTCTTTTATAAGAAGCCAGCTGGTATACGCTTCTTTAATATTTGACACAATTTTTCTTTCTCTGCTCACTTTTCTTTAACCTCTGCCCAATTATGTTCTCTGTCTTCATCAATAGTATGCCAAATCCATAAGAAGGATTTTCTCCATAAGAAGATTAAACAAAAAAATTTTTTTAGAGAGAGAGAACATGCACAGACACAAGCACAAGCATGGGGGAGGGGCAGAGGGAGAGAGAAAAACAGAGAATCCAAGCAGTCTCTATGTCCAGCACAGAGTCTGACAGGGGGCTCAATCCCATGACCCTGGGATTGTGACCTGAGCTCAAACCAAGAGTCAGATACTCAACCAACTGAGCCACCCAGGCACCCCTGGCCTCCATAAAAGGATTTTTTTAAGTGAAGCATTAAATACTGATCTTAGAAGTGTAAGAAGATGTTTTCCTCTGGAAAGATTAGTAAGAATGAATCACTTTCTGCTTTAGATTGAATTAAGCTAATATAGCACAAGTAATATAGTACTTCATGGTATCTACAGATATTCTGTTGAGGTGCAAAAATTCACAACTCCTGGAAGAGCGACTGACTGTGGCCTAGGCGTTTGAGATGCCCTAAACAAAAGTTCCTCTAAGGCATTTTAGTCTTTTGTTACCAGAATTGGCAGACCTCCAGCTTGATTGCCAATTCCAGTCTCATTCCAGCATGTTCTTGATAGCAGTTGTACATTTTCTCTTTGCAGACCACAGCTGTGTGGACCCTTTACCTTTGTCCTGCATGGCTTGCTGACTTTCCACAGAGTTGAGGTTTGGCTAAATAAAGAATTCTGCACAATATCATCAAGTCATTGAAGATCAGGATTGTGTTTTGAGTTTCTTCAGATACATCCTGTCTAGTACACAGTGCATGTAATATGTAGAAAGGATGGATGTCATGGTTGATAGTCCTGGTAGATGAGGAGAGCTTACAGAGAATTTATGCTCCTCTGTGTTATTAATGTTAATCTTGGGGTTGATGGACTCTTAAACTTTACAAGACTACTCCAAGATAATTATGTATTTTACAAAAGTGGTTTTTTAATTTTTAAAAATAATTCTAGTATAGTTAACATACAGGTTATATTAATGTCAGGTGTACAATACAGTGATTCAACAACTCTATACATGACTCCGTGCTCATCATGATAAGTGTAATCTTAATATGCTTCACCTATTTCACCCATCTGCCCTCCAACTTCCCCTCTGATAACCATCAGTTTGTTCTCTATAGTTAAGAGTCTGTTTCTTGTTTTATCTCTCTTCCCCCTTTTGTCCCCTTTGCTTGCTTGTTTTGTTTCTTAAATTCTACATATGAGCGAAATCATATGGTATTTGTCTTTGACTGGCTTATTTCACTTAGTGGCATACTCTCTAGCTCTACCCATGTTTTTGCAAATGGCAAGATCTCATTTTTTTTGCATGGGTGAATAGTATTCCTGTGTGTGTGTGTGTGTGTGTGTGTGTGTGTGTGTGTGTGTGTGTGTGTGTGCACATGCACGCGTGCATGTTGGAGTCCAGCTCCAGCAGGTCTAGGGTTCCCTGAAGGATGGACCGTGTTGGTGAAAGGGAGTGAGAGAGCCTTGGCTTCTTTCTGCTCACCAGGCAGGCATCTCTACACTGACCAGAGAGTCAGCTTTATTTATTGAAAAAATGTATGGGGCACAAAACAGGAGTGGCAGTTGCCTTAGGCAGTGATTTCTGATGACAAATTCTTTGGGATGTAAAGATTTCCCAGAACATAGATTGGTAGAAGACTCATGCATAGTCTTTATTAGTGATTGATGTAGGTGACTTAGATGTTTATCACAGGGGGAAGTAAGGTATCTTTAGCATTCAAATACAAGGCAAAGTTTTTAGCATAGCAAAGGCAAAAGTTAGTTCTTTTGTGAGCAGGGGTCAATAGCCTGTTTTTCGAAGGGAAGAAAGTAGGTTTTCTCAGGAAATGTAACATTTTCTCCTATAATCACAAAAGAAGAAACTCCTATAACAAGTTTTTTCATAAGGTACAATTCACATATTTTTAGCATAAGAAGGCAAGTCACTCCAGGTATCAGTGAGTCAGGTGCCTTGAGGGTCAGTGTTCAAGCAGAAATTGAGTGGGGCCTGAGTGGGTGTAGATGTTGGTCGCCATCTGATGGTGGAAGGCCTTGCAAACCCACCTTACCTCACGAGGAGATTTTTTCTCAACTTATGGGTTCTGAAAAACTGGCTTCCTGTGTGTACATGCATGCATGCGTGTGTGTGTGTGTGTGTGTGTGTACACTACATTTTCCTTGTCTATTCATCTATTGAGGAGATCTATGAATATCTATTAATGGACACTTGGGTTGCTTCCATAATTTGGCTATTGTAAATAATGCTGCAATAAACATAGGGGTGCATGTATCCTTTTGCATTAGTTTTTTTTTATTATTATTTTGGGGGTAAATACCCAGTAGTGGAATAACTGGATCATAGGGTAGTTACATTTTTAACTTTTTGAGGGACCTCCATTCTGTCTTCCACAGGGTTGCACCAGTTTGCATTCCCACCAATAGTACACTAGGGTTCTTGTTTCTCCACATCTTCTCCAGCACTTGTTGTTTCTTGTGTTTTTGGTTTTAGCTATTTAGACAGGTGTGAGATGAGATCTCATTGTGGTTTTGATTTGTATTTTCCTGATGATGAGTGATATTTAGCATATTTTCATGTGTCACTTGGCCATCTGGATGTCTTCCTTAGAGAAATGTCTGTTTATACCTTTTTTAATTGGATTGTCTGTTTTTTTGGGTGTTGAGTTTAATAAGTTTTTTATAGATTTTAGATACTAACCCTTTATCAGATATGGTCTTTGCAAATATCCTCCTATTCTGTAGGTTGCCTTTTGATTTTGTTGATTGTTTCCTTCCCTGTGCAGAAGCTTTTTACCTTGATGAAGTCCCAATAGTTGAGTTTTGCTTTTGTTTCCCTTGCCTTAGGAGACATATCTAGAGAAAGATTGCTAAGTCCAATGTCAGAAAAATTATTGCCTCTGCTCTCTTCTAGGAATTTTATAGTTTCAGGTCTCACATTTAAGTCTTTAATCCATTTTGAGTTTATTTTTGTGTATGGTATAAGAAAGTGGTCCAGTTTCATTCTTTTGCATCTAGCCATCCAGTTCTTCCAACATCATTTGTTGAAGAGCCTGTCACAAAACCCTTGGAGCAAACTTTCAAGACAATCTAGTTCAACCCCATCATAGTAAAGATGAGGTTATTAAGAGCTAGGGTGGCTGTTTTCTTGGTGTTACTTAGGTCAATTTTTCTTTCTCTTTGTATCTTTCTTGCTTTTTCATCAGTTAATTCATTCCATAAATGTTTTCTGAATGCCTACTCTGTGCCAATCACTAATGTATTAAAGAAATGAAGAAGATGGATAATTTTTCTACCATACCAAGAATCTAAAGAAAGGGGGAATTAGAAATAAACAATTTAATTACTATAATTATATAGTGCTTTAAAGTTTTCTAAGTATTTTTTGCAGTTTATTCAATTTTTTGATGTTTATTTATTTTTGACTTTTGGTTATGAGCACAACTTTTGGTTATGAGCACTAAACTTTTACTATTTCTTTAGACTTGACTGTGGGAAAGGCTTCCCTGAATGACAGATCCATGTTTGTGAGTATCCTTCTGTGTAAGAATGATCTAAGAACAGTCATTGATCTGGCTCACCAAACAGCAAGACTAGTGGCTGGAATACATGTTTCCTTTCTGGTACCTGAATCAGACTTGTAAATATTGAAGCAGCCTGAGCCAATTCTCCTCTTGAATCAGTTGACCACGGATGGATGAAATTAACTGTCAGGGATTTTTCTCTACAGTCTCCAAGGCCTTTACATAATGCAAACCACCCAGATAGGCAAACAATGGCTGATCACACCTATAAGTAAGGCCAACTTTACTCCTGAGTATGTTAAATATTTAACTTACTGCCGAAATGAATTCTCTGCCTAGGCTTGGAATCTCAGAGGGAAGGTTTTTGGGGTAATAGGGAGTGAATCATGACATGCAACTCATTGCCCATATGCTGTGATCAGATGATGTAATTATAACCTACTTGGATATGTTCCATGGCAGTGACTACATACAATGGTAATGTTACCTAAAAATTAACTTCCCAATTACTTGCACAGAGAAGCTTGAGCAGGAGCAGGGTCTAAAGGTACAATGTGTTTGTTCCATCTCCCAGACTCCTTTTACTATGGTGTGAAGGAGCTTCACATTTAGTAAGGAGACAAGTAACTTGAATGCATGGAGTGTTTTGCTTTAACGAGGGTCACTTTTCATAGCTGGTGGGCTGAGAATGTGGCTGAGCAGATTTTTCTGAAGCCTCAAATCTGATCTTAGTGTCAAAAGATGCATGAGAATTGGCCAGGTGACCAAGAATGAGGCCAAGGGTGTTCTAAGCAAAGGAAACAATATGAGCAAAATCATGGAGGCACAAAACAGGAAGGGGGTTCTAGGGGACTCTAATTTGGAGTTAATGAAGTGGGAAATGCAGGGCCAGGAGTGCTAGATGAGGCTACAGAGGTAACTATGTGCAATCATGAAGAACCCGTAGCAATAGACTTAGGTAATGATGGCCTGAATTGGGATTGCAGATGTACGAATGGAGGAGATCACTTCTGCAATATGGAGCCTATGATCTCCTGTTTACAGTGGGTGTCAGCAGTTTGGCTGGAAAAAAATGTAGGGGATCAGCATATGTTACCCCCAAATGTGCCACTTTGGCATAAGGATTACTTTGAGACAATTGAGAAGCAGCACATGCCAAAAAAGCTCTCTGCCTTCCTCCTTCCATAGCCTAAAAGGACACAAATTGCCATTTGTAATGGTGTCTCTCACTCCCATACCAGGAAAGAAAGGATCACCAAAGACAACTCTAGACTTTCAGCCAGAGAAAAGTGCTGAGAGACATCCACATAATATAATCCTTGTCTTCCTAGTTTTCCCCCATCTATTTACCTTCCCAGCTTGCGCACCTAAAAGTCTAAACATTCCCCCTTTCCTTGGTCTTGTCGCTTCTCTACAAATTTGTTGGTCTTTGTTAAGATGCATCTAAGCCCCAAGACCTAACCACCCCATTGAGCTACTCATCATCCAGATTCTCCCACAGGCTTGTGCACTGCATGTTAATAAGCCATTTTTCTCTAGTTAGTCTGTTTTTTCTCAGTTTAATTCAAAGTCCCCAGGCAGAGACCCCAGGAGGGCAGAGAAAAGGTTTTTTCTTTCTCTATAGACTCTGTGTCTTCTGAATAGCATTTCTTATTTGTTTCCAACTTAAAATTTAACCAACTTCAGAGAGAATGAAGCTAGAGCAGTTCATTTTAAAACCAACACTGGAAATCAATGCATCCTTTTTACCTAACCCAAGACTAACAGCTAAAGGAATATTCAGGATGGGCCACTAAGTAATCCTGCCCAGACTCTGTGCTGCATATGTCTAGAAGGAGCCATTCTGTAGGCTACAATATGAAGGATGGGTCCTGAGTTGTTGGGCACCTGTCCCTGTTTAGAATGGAACTGACATTAACATGAAAAGAAACAAATTAAGCACAGAGTTGCTACAACTTGGACTTCTTTCATGTCTTCAAAAGTCACCCTTTAAAAACACTAACCAGCTGATAGAGACATGGAATTATTTTATATACTCTGTCTAATGAACTCAATTTCCTCAGCAAAATGATGCTATTATCTAAGATAATCTCCAGGTCCATTTGTTTAGAAGAGTCTGTATTGATGGGGATTGATGTGGTTTTGTCGTCGTTGTTGTTTTGTAAGAATTATAATTCAAATGAAAGAGCACAATTAATCCTTCTCCACTGCTCCACCCCCAAAAGTTGGAAATTTATAGAGGCTTTCTTTAGAAATACAAAAGATAGTCTATAAATGTTTTTAATCAAGGTATAATTGACCTATAACGTATTAGTTTCAGGTGTGCAACATAATGATTCGATGTCTATATATATTGTGAAGTGATCACAATCGATCTAGTTAGTATCTATCATCATACATAGCTACAATTTTTGTGTGTGTGATGAGGGCTCTTAAGATTTACTGTTAGCACATTTTTTTAAATTAAATATTTTCTTTATTAGATTTCATTTTCCATTTTAACTTAATAGAATTTTTTCCATTAATTTCAGACTATATTATGCCTTTTGGCTAAATGATGATTATCTTTCCAGCTGAATGGCTTTTTTCTGTCAATGGCAATTAAATCCACAAAGACAATTTGCTTTCTGTTTGAGGTTCTTGTTTTCCCATTGCACATCAGAAATTTTGCTCACATCAACCAAATTTTCTTAGGAAAATTTTATTCGATATGATAGGACCACCAAATCCCCAAATTAAAATGCAAACCTCTTAGGGGTACGCCAATATGTCTTATTGTGTAATTACTATAGCACTTTATACATATTGAAAAGCGGAGAATCAGATCTTTTAGTCTGTTCTGTTTTGTTTCTTAATGTGTATTTTCCGGGCGCCTGTCTCTCTTTGTTCTGATGTAAACAGTTTTTTAAAAATGTTTGGTACTATTGTGTGACTACATATTTTTTGTAGGAGATTTTATTTATTTATTTATTTATTATGGGTTATTTATTTAATGTTTTAAGTTTTAATTTAAATTTTAGTTAGTTAACATATAGTGTAATATTA